>NW_017307823.1:123094-137784 GCF_000935625.1 Nanorana parkeri
TCCCTTTGCATCCTCACCAGTTCTCTCTACTGACTGGGGCATTTCTCTGTGAGCGGCGAGCAGCAACGACTCTGAACGGGCCTGTGCACATCACAGCCTGCAATGCCCCTTCTCTCTATTTGAACACTGACTGTCCGGTCGACGGACTCATGGGATTAGCCCTTCTGGGATTTTGAATGCATCTCTCACTGGATTGACACAGGCGACTGTTGTTGTTTTGAGTTTAATGTTGTGTTTCAGTCCTGTGCCTTCCCATTGCAATTTGCGTGCCCTATGCATTTGTGTTCCTAACGTGCCCAGTTCTATTGTTGGCCTAAGGCTGTGCAGATGCGAACGAGCATGTGTAAATACATATGTGTATTGGGTAGGGCTAATTATAGTTCTTAAATGTTTGATGAGTTTGACTTGTTCCCCTTCCCGCCTGTTGCTTCATATCCTCCGATGGGAAACTAGATTTAACGCACAGGCTCCAAGGTTTAATTTGTTAGAGAGTCGTCTGGGCTCCCCGTTGGGTTGACACAGTGGAACACCGGCGCCTTTAAAAGGTGTGCTACATGTTACATGCTGTGCTGTTCATTTTAACAATAACTCCCGATGCTCATCTTGTGCTGTGGAGGTGAATGCATGGGGACACGTGTATATCTGTAGGTTTGGAGTTGCTACCTACTGGGCATTACTGTTCCCTGTATCCCCTCAGACATTTCTCAGAGGCTTGCGTTAGACGTTAAGACCACTCCGGTCTATGCCTGCTACACCGTGTATGGCTCCTCAGAGGTACAGGAGTTGATTGAGGGATAGAAGCTGAACGCAGCACGGATTTCTACATGTGATATTATTATGTATGCCTGGTATACAGTGCCTCCTTTCCCTCTTTACACCCCACCCCCTCCCCCCCTCCTTGTAGCAAACTGCATAATATACACTTCTCTGTCCTTAATGAAAATCGATCCCTGAGGCTTGCAAGGAGTTATGAAGGTACACATGGGTATGCAAGTGAATAGCACTGAGTTTTGACAAGCAAATTGACGCTCCTGCCTCAGTGACCCCCCCTTTTTTGTTTCCTCCCTCCAGTGGCTATTAAACTATAGGTTATCATGATCCTGCCATGATGCCCGGGTGATTGGCCTATCCCCCACATGACTGTCACCACTGGACGGTTAACCCTCGCTCCGGCAAACATGCTCCGTTTGGAGTTTAGTACTGTGTTTCTTTTTATGTTACTAATGTCCTGTTCCTTCTCTTCTTTCTTTACTTGCTTCTTGTCCCTCTTCTGTTCCCCTCCTGAGCGACGGACCTTGAGAATAGTTGCCTTAACATCTCTGCTAATGGTGGTCGCACCTTTGCTGCAACCCCAAGTCCTTGACTCATGCCTCCTCTGACATTGAAAATAATTTCCCTTAATGTTCAGGGCTTTAATGCCCCAGTGAAGCGCAACAAAGCCATGAGCTACTATCGCTCTTGTAAGGTCGATATTATCTTCCTGCAGGAAACCAAGTTATCTCTAACCTCATGCCCCATTACCTAGGTAAACACTATACACACTCTTACCATGCTAATTTCCATGAGAAAAAGAGAGGAGTAGCTATAGCGTTTCGCCATAACTTGCCATTCATATGTAATAAGCAGGTTGCAGACCCTACAGGCCGTTACCTGATTCTCCAAGGCACCCTATATGACATTGACATTACGTTGGCTACATACTATGCCCCCAATACCTTTCAGTCTAGATTTCTCTCACACTTTTTCCAGCAGGTGGCCCACCACGGCAAGGGCACACTTATTCTGGCAGGTGACACGAATACCATCCTGGATTCCCGTCTTGACTCCCCCCCTCCCCCCGGGTTCATCCCCTAGGCATACACCCGCAGATCCGCAATCTAAACTAGTTGGCTCCCTTCTAACTACCCATAAACTGGTGGACGTATGGAGGGAACTGCACCCAACAGAGAAATACTTCACTTTTTTTTCACATCCCCACAATGTTTTTCGGAGAATTGATCATTTTTTCACTGCACAACAATCGGTCCCTTCATTTCTGAGAGCCAAAATTCTCTCCACACCATGGTCAGACCATTCCCCAGTTTTTGTCGAGTGCTCAGCTCTCCCGAGAGCTCCTCCTAGCTTTAACTGGCGCCTTAATGAGTCGCTGCTTACTTTTGATACTTCCTGTACTAAAATTAGACGTGCGCTCCTGAGTTATTTTTCCCTCAACGTGGACTCGGTCTCGTCCCCGGTTTCCCTCTGGGAAACACACAAGGCCACCATGCGGGGGGAAATTATAAGTAAAGCCTCCTCTATTAAGAAAGGGACAAGGAGATCCTCGCTCTATCACGTAAGTTAGCAGACTTGAAGGAGACCTGGAAGGCCTCTCCCTCGGCCTCAATTAAAGTGCAGGCTGTGAGGGTGGAGTTGAACTTGCTATTGAACGCTAAAGCAGAGAAGGAACTGCGCTGGAAAAATCAGCTTTTTTATGCTAGGGCCAATAAGCCTGGTCCCCTATTAGCAAAACAACTTATAATGTTGCCTTCCCTCCGCCACGTGGTGAAATTGCGATCCCCTACTGGGGGAACCACCGCTAACCCTGTCAAAATTGTGGAGGCTTTTCGTACTCATATGAGCGCCCTCTACAACAAATCCCCAGTTTTTGACGTTAATAAAGCGAATGCCCTGTTTCAAGACCTCCAGCTTCCCAGTCTTTCTAAAGCATCTCAAGCTCAACTTGATTCCGACATTGAGGAAACTTGAGGTCCTCGCTGCCATTTCCTCCTTGAAACCAAATAAATCCCCGGGACCTGACGGCTTCTCCAATCTCTATTACAAGAAATTTAGTCCTAGCCCCATTCTTGACTCGCCTATTTAACGCTTTGAAGTTGCAGCAAGCTCTTCACCCTTCCTCTTTGGAAGCTAATGTGGCTATGATTCCCAAACCTGGAAAGGACACAACGGAGGTTGCAAATTATCGCCCAATCTCTCTCATAAATACGGACGTGAAACTCCTGACTAAAATATTATCCTCTAGGACCAATATGTTCATAGGTGCACTTATCCATAGGGACCAGGTGGGTTTCACCCCACTCCGACAGGCGGGAGATAATATCCGCAAAGTGGTTCATTTAATTGATTTGATTCGCCGTAGATCAGTGCCTGGCTTTCTCCTATCTCTCGATATTCAGAAGGCTTTTGATACAGTCTCTTGGGACTACCTTCAATATATATTGTCTAGATGGCACTTTGGTCCGGCGTTCCAGTCATGGGTAGCAGCTTTATATAACCAGCCTTCGGCTCGCATAGTCTATTCGGGATTTTCCTCCCCCGTTTCAGGTCACTAGAGGTACGCGACAGGGATGCCCCCTGTCCCCTATCCTCTTTATCCTGGCAATAGAACCCTTAGCTATGCTTATCAGAAGCAACCCCTCTATCAGAGGTATCGAAATCGCTGACCACCCTTTTAAATTGAGCCTCTTTGCGGATGACATACTCTTTACCCTTACCCAACCACTTATTTCTTTACCCTCCCTTTTTTTCTATGTTGAAGGAATTTGGAGCCATCTCAGGATTGGTGGTCAACCCGAATAAATCTCTGGCTCTGAACATTTCTCTCTCACCTTCTGACGTGACATTGCTCCAACAGGGTTTTCCCTTTACCTGGGCAGCTAAATATATCCCATATTTGGGAATAAGCCTAACAAACTCACTTGAATCGCTCTATGCCTCCAACTATATCCCTCTCTTCCGCACCCTCAAAGATTTGCTCCTATCCTGGAAAACTCTACCCATTTTGTGGCTTGGCCGGATTTCAGCAGTACAAATGACTTTTCTTCCTAAATTGTTGTACCATCTAAGAACCCTGCCAATCCCAATACCCTTATTCGCTCTGCGATCCCTCCAAAACTCAGTTATGTCCTTTATTTGGCATCATAAGCGCCCCAGGGTGGCTAGACGGACTGTATATCTCCCCAGGTCAAGAGGAGGTCTGGGAATTCCAAATCTGATAGCATACTACAAAGCAGCCCAAATAGCACCACTGGTGGCTTTACATGCCACCACTGAGGTTCCGCTGTGGGTTCTCCTGGAATTGCCCAATGCTCATCCTACTGCCCTCTCTACACTGCCATGGCTTCCGCCCACCCTCAGACCTGCACAACTAAGTCCCCTTCTCCTTCACTTTTTAAAAGTATGGGATTCAGTTAAATATTCTAGTCATCTGCTTTCCCCCCACATTCCCCATCCACACTGATGGGGAATCCAATGTTCCCACTGGCGGTGGAATCACAATCAGCCTTTACCTGGTGGCCTGCGAAGGGGTATTCCCTGATGTACCATTTTCTTGATGGTACCAGAACTCGTACTTGGGAATCCATAGTCGCCAAATCTGACCCCCCACCGAGGGAATTTTTTCGTTATCTCCAGCTGCGACACTGGATTCAAACCCTCCTCCAAAATTGAGTTCCACCATCCCCGTTATCAACGTTTGAAAGTTGTTGTCTTAACGATCCCTATGCCCCGAAACTTCTCACGACACTTTACTCCCAATTGAACACCCCTCCCTCCTCCACACCCCAACGTATGTAGCCAAATGGCATGAGGACCTGGGCTCTACCAAATCTCCGGAAGACTGGAATTCAATATGGAGGTCTATCTCTAAATGCTCACATAATATCCTATCCAAAGAATCAGCATATAAGGTCCTCCTGAGATGGTACCTGGTCCCTGCCAGAATAGCCCACGCTTTCCCATCTTATCCTAAAAATTGCTTCCGAGGTTGCTCTTTAAAAGGTAATGTCATGCATATATGGTGGGCCTGCCCATCAGCTACCAGATTCTGGTTGAAGGTCTGTAGACTTGTCTCCTCCTTATTTGGCACGCCCTCATGCATCTGAAAATTCCACAACTACGGCGGTCACAGCAGAAATTAGCGGATTTTGTCTTTTTGGCGGCAAAACAGACAATAGCCCATTCATGGAAGAAGCAGATAATACATTTTGGGGAGTTCAAACAACGTATGCAGGGCTTCTTCATCAATGAACTGTCCAGCATACTGTCTGACTCCTACGCCAAATTCCGGAAGGTGTGGTCGCTGTGGTGCGAACTCGCGCTTCCAGATCTGGGCCCCAATATTTTTCAATTAGCATGAGACTGTTAGCAAATATTTCTTATTGGTCTCAAGGTCGTAGCTCTCCAAACACCCCCCCTCTCCCCTTCCTTATTGGTTTCTTTTCTATCTTCTGACCTTCTTTTTGTGTTATCTTACTGACTACCAGTGCCATACCTTCGGAAACCCGATAAAGGTATATAAGATTACCACAGAAGGGTCCGGCTTAGCTACAAGCCGATCCTATCGGGCTAGGTTGGGTAATTGGTGAAGTCAGTTTCATGCGTCGTTAATACGCATACCGGACTGTTGTCCGTGCACATAAGTTTTATTATGATCAAGTGAATATTCGTACCCAGTAGGGCTGCAACAACTAATCGACATAATCGATTATAATCGATATATGTTACATGTATATCCACATTGTGCATCTTTTTGGTGTTTTCTGCAATATTCTATGTACTACTATGCAAAATAAAAAATAAAAAAAAATTTTGCTAAAAAAATGAAGTCTTTAAAGATGAAGGAGGCTTGGTTTAGGTTTCAGTGCTGCTTTGCTGTGTCTGTCATTGGGTGCATGGAATCTGTGCATGGAATGAAATATCACGACTCTCAAGATATTCTGGGACAAAGTGTACTGCCCAGTATCTGAAAGCTCTGTCCCAGTTGCAGTTCATGGGTCTTCAAACAGGATGATGACCCAAAACACAAAGGAATGGCTAAGAACAAAATGCTGGACTATTCCGAAATGGCCTTCTATGAACCCTGATCTGAATCCTACTGAGCAGGTATGTAAACAACTGAAACATGCAGTCTGGGGAAGGCACCTTGCAAACCTGAGACAGCTGTAGCAGTTTAATCAAGAAGGACGGGACAAACTACCTGTTGGTAGGTGCAGAAGACTCACTGAGAGCTACAGAAATTGCTTGTTTGCAGTGATTGCCTCTATAAGTTTTGGAACAAAATATTAGGTTAAAAGTCCCTTCATTTTTGTCTAAATTATTCTGTTAAATCAAAAACACTGTCTGATTTTTATCAAATATGGAACAATGAATGGTGGCAACTACTTTTGTTAGTTTGAAGTTCTTTCAGAGAAAATTCTGGGTTTGCCCACTTTTGTATAGACATGCAATCTCCAGCCTCCCTGGCTGTTCCTTGCGTGGCTCCAACACACCACCTGGCTTGGCCCTCGTGTGCCTGCGGCACATACCACATGGCCTTTCCTCTGAGCTCTGGTCTGAATTCTTAATGAGGCTGCTCTCAGCAACCTGATTAGCCAAGACTGGTTGTTGGCAACACCTGTCCCCAGGACTAGAAATGTCATCCCATCCAGAGCTCTAAGAAATCTCCAGATCCCAGCTACAATTAGGAAAACCCCACATGATCTGTGATCCAACAGCAAAATACAATACATCATGCTATGCTTTACACATCTCAGAACACACTTACAATTAGACGTCAAGAGCTCAGGTGGTTCCAGGTTAAAACACACTGCATGTGCGGGTAAGGCAAAGAGACATGCTGCTGTGACGGTCATTGACGAAAAACTAATGTGAGAAGCCGCTGGTTTTTACAGCAATAGGACGCTATCACACATAGTGGCATCTAGCTTCTCAGAATTCGGCCGTTCACCCCGCCCACTAGCGCATGCGCCATGCGGGCACAGGGAGATAGAGTCTGTTCTTTTGGCCAGGCATGTAGATAGCTGTGCTAGTTACCAATAGTGCACGTGCACCACACATCAGTGACCTGGACACCCACACATGCCGAATGGGGACAATACAGTCGACCTGTCTGTGTAATGCTCCTGTTTGTGGGAATTGGATTCTCATCTGCGGAGCCAGAGATGTGTGATGGTTACTCAGTATGTGATTTCTGATATTAACTCTCCATATAATGTTTAACGGAGGTTCGGAATCGGGTACATAATTTCCCGTCTAGTAAGAGCTGAACTTAAGTGGTAACTGGTGACCTAGTCAGTATACATAGGTATAAGTACCGATGGTGTGTCTGTAGTGAGTGAGTGGGAGCCTACAGTGATCCCCTCCTTCCAGTGTTCTATCGTGAGGTAAGTATGTGTTGCCTGTGGTTACCTCTAGGCAGGACTGGAGGAGTCCTGTGGCTGTACTGACAGGGGTCCAGCTGTACAACTGGTTCCTACAGATCTCCCTGACTTAGTAGTTCCCAATGGAGGGTTTGAACAATTGCAACTAGAACTGCAACTCTGGTCAATGCAGACAATAGCATATACAGGAGGAAGTCCCAATGATATCATTACCACATGCAAGTAATAGAGATCAGGTCAATAGCACAATGTAGCAACTTCAGTATGCTTAACAGTCACAATAGTGTTGATCTGAGGCTGATGCCATATACTACTAGGCTACTTGCGGTTGTGAAGCTTCTTCGTTTTCAGATCCCCAGTAGGAGATAAGTCACTCCAGGAAGATGTGCAATTCAATGGCAGACAGATGCAAGTCAGTGACAGGCAAGGTCCCACTGGTAGGTTCCGTCGGGCAAAGATCTCTATCCTCGTCTGCCAGTGGTGTCTCAGTCTGGAGGCTTCTCTAAAGAGCAATGTTCAGCGTGCGCCGCTCAAAACAGTCGGACGCCGAACATTCAGCATTCCTCCATTATGACGCGCCGGGCGTGCGTGGCCCCGCAGAGCAGCGCTGGACCGCGGACGAATGAGTCTGCCACAGTCTGGTTGTTAAGAACAAACCAGAAACCAGCGACTGTCATATTGTCCCCGTATATAAAGCATGGGCAGGAGAGCTAATGCATGGTGAAATACACAATGATGGAGCACAGAACCAACGCTGGACATAATACAACATCTTATAGATAAAATGATGCTTAGTACTAATTAGGGATGTCCCGATGCCACTTTTTCAGGCCCAAGTACAAGTACATCCCCTCATGTACTTGCCGATACCAATTACCGATACTTTTCCTTAAAGGGACAGGTGACTTTAAATGATCCATAGTACAACTACATGTTATGTACTATGGAACATGATTTAACCTATTCATGTTAGCAGGGGAGAATTGTAAATCTATTGTTGCAGTGCATTCTATATGTAGTATATAGTACATGTACATATAGAGTGCCTGCAACAACGCATTTACAATTATCCTCTGCTAACATGAATGGGTTAAATGATCCATAGTACAGGGCTACATACAGATCATTTAATCCATTCATGCTAGCAGAGTATAATTGTAAATGTATTGTCTGCACTGTATTAGCAGTGTGTACTCTATATGTACTCTGTAGTACATATAGAGTATATACTGCTAATACAGTGCAGACAATACATTTACAATTATACTCTGCTAGTACTGTACATGCACTACATATAGAGTACACTACAGCAATAGAGTTTTCAATTATTACCTATTCCCCTGCTAACAGGATTAGATTAAATCATGATCCATAGTACAACTACATGTTATGTATGTAGTATACTATAGATCAGTGATCCCCAACCCCCGGGCCGCGGACGGGTACCGGTCCGTGGATCAAATGGTACCGGGCCGCCCAAGGAACGTGTGCGACTTTCCATGGACGAGAGGTTAACCGGGAGCTGAGGGACGTCACCTAAAGCCGCACCAATACCGCGCATGCGCAAAATATCGTGATATCGGGGCGGTTTTAGGTGACCTCTGGAGCTGAGCGGCTGCAAGCGGCAGTGGCGTTGTAGCTTTGGTAAAGAGAAGATGAGTACGAAACAGACGTCGTTAGAAAGTTTCCTTGGGAAAAAGAAAAGGCCCAGTGAGGCGACAGAAGAAGAGCCTTCAACATCAAAGAAACATGTAACTTTTAACAGACAATACCATGAGTCCTACTTGAAATATGGAATCATCGGGACAGGTGATTCCCACACACCAAAACCGCTCTGCATAGTTTGCGGCGGCCAGCTCTCTAATGAGGCAATGAAACCTTCAAAACTGCTTCGCCACTTGAACGCCAAGCACCCTGGATTAAAAGACAAGCCCCTGGAGTATTTTGAAAGAAAAAAAACGGGAACACGAAGGACAGAAGAAATTTATGAGGGCCACCACATCAATAAAGGAGAATGCACTGAGAGCATCATATTTGGTGGCTAACCGTATTGCTAAGGCTAAAAAGCCATTCACTGTCGGTGAAGAATTGATCTTGCCCTCCGCTAAAGACATTTGCCGTGAACTTCTAGGAGAGGCTGCTGTGGAAAAGATAGCACATGTGCCTTTGTCGGCTAGCACTGTGACCAGGCGCATTGAGGAAATAGCCGAAGACATTGAGACACAATTGTTGGAGAGGATTAATACATCACCGTGGTATGCACTCCAGGTTGACGAATCTACAGATATCGAAAACAAGGCAATACTACTTGTTTATGTGCGATATCTATGCGAGGAGGATGTGCATGAGGATTTGTTATGTGCACTATCTTTGCAAACCAACACCACAGGAGCAGAACTGTTCAAGTCACTGGATGGTTATATATCAGGACAACTAAAATGGTCCTTTTGTGACGGCATAGGCACAGACGGAGCTGCTGCCATGACCGGACGACTGTCTGGTTTAACTGCTCGGATCAAGGAGGTTGCACCTGAGAGTGAATCTACGCATTGTCTCATTCACAGGGAAGTGCTGGCAAGCCGAAAAATGTCACCGGAATTTAACAGCGTATTGATTGATGTTGTTAAAGTTATTAACCACATCAAAGCACACGCCCTAAACTCACGCCTGTTTGAGCAGCTTTGTGAGGAGATGGACGCAGAGTACAGATGCCTTCTCTTATACACAGAAATAAGATGGTTATCCAGAGGAAAATCGCTAATCAGAGTATTTGAATTACGAGAGCCATTGCAAAGATTTCTCTCAGAAAAGAAGTCACTGGCAGCACATTTCAGTGACAAGGTATGGGTCGCAAAACTGGCTTACCTGTGTGACATATTCAGCCTGCTCAATGAACTCAATCTGTCCTTTCAGGGGAAAATGACAACTGTTTTAAAGTTGGCAGACAAAGTAGCTGCATTTAAAGCCAAACTGGAGTTGTGGGGACGGCGCGTGAACAGAGGCATTTTGGACATGTTTCAGACATTAGCAGGGATTTTAGACGAGACTGAGCCTGAAGATTCATTCTCCCAGTTGGTGCAAGATCACCTGTCTTTACTTTTAAAAGAGTTCGAGCGCTACTTCCCAACTCAAAAGACCCACAAACTGGTAAGGAATGGATCCGCGACCCATTTGTCAACAAATCAGGCGAATCTAGCATGTCTGTGCAAGAAGAAGATCAACTGCTGGAGATTGCAAATGACGGCGGCCTTAAAACTACGTTCGAGACAACAACTCTGCCGGTGTTCTGGATTAAAGTCATGGCGGAATACCCTGAGATTGCCACCACAGCACTTAAATCCCTATTGCCATTTCCGACAACCTATCTGTGTGAAGCGGGGTTTTCTGCAGTGACAGCAACCAAAACAAAACAACGGAATAAACTGGACATAAGCAACACACTTCGGGTGTCATTGTCTCCTATTACCCCCAGATGGAACCGTCTCGTTGCAAAGAAACAAGCTCAGGGTTCTCATTGATTTAGCGTTCGAGTGAGTTAAAATGTTAAATCACTTTATTTTCATTTTTTGGTGTAACTGTATTTTATTTTGAAGGCATGTTTAAATACAATTAAATTAAAATTATTAAATCAAAACAATCTAAAATATAAACAATCAACGTCCCCCCCTCAGCGGGCCGCGGTAAAATGATCAAACGTTGACCGGTCCGCGGCGATAAAAAGGTTGGGGAGCACTGCTATAGATCATTATTTAACCTAATACTCTATATGAAGAAGTAAATGTACACTTGCAATCAGATTATAAATACAATACTGGCAAAGTGGCAAAAACTACACCACTTGCCATCTCAGCAGCACAGGCGCTTACTTACTGGTGCCTGTTCAATGGAGCGTGCCTTATCAGCAGCTAGACCTCACTCTGTTCTCTCCTCCATCCCACCTGTATCTCCGCCATCCTGTATAATCTCCTTCTCGGAGGGCTCATCAGATGCCTCTCTCCCCAGACACTGAAATGTCTCCCCCCCTCATTATATCATTTATGATTCCTCTAATATATCTATTCAGCTCCTTCATTATCTCCCTCTCATACACAGCCATCCTCTCTCACCATCCCCTAGGTTACCTCCCATACACTAAAGGCCAATCTGAACTTAACTAGGCTCTGGCAGGTGACTGCCATTTTGGGTAGGACAGAATGTACTCCAAGTAAATGAAGGAGATTTCCCAGACACTAGAGAACAAACTTTCCTGTACTGGGGCTCTTGCTGGCGGTGGCCATTTTGGGTAGGACAGACTGCACTAAAAGTAAATGGAAGCGATTTGTTGGACACTAGAGTACAAACTGTCCTGGACTGAGTCTCCAGCCGGCAGCGGCCATTTTGGCTTGGACAAAGACACCCTCAACACGGCTGTATAGAGGAAAAAAAAAAATGTTTTCTCCTCATGCGATGACGACGTCGGCGGCGCTGAGAGGCTGAGCGTTGCGTCACTGCTGTGGGCGGAGCTACAGGAGTCTTCTGGGCAGTTGCCAGCCAACTACATTAGACCCCACCTGGAGCTCCGCCCACAGCAGTGATGTGATGCTCCTCCACCCTGCCCAGAGGACCCCAACCCCAGCCACCACGGAAGGTTAAAAATTTTTTTTAAAACAGCGCAAGCTTCGGCGCTAGGCATCGGGGGCATTTTGACAAGTACTTGTCAAAATGCCCTGTATCGGGCCCGATTCCGATGCTAGCATGGGTATCGGGACATCCCTAGTACTAATCATACAACAATTAGGTTACACATACACCTTGTGTACAATCTCTAACTATTGGCGCTATTCAGATTACAATAACCCCCCATTAGTTTTATGCCCCCATTGGTATTATCAACGCGATCCATATTAATATATACCGAACAGATCACGGCATGTGGGTAACTTCCACGTTTTATATGCTTGAATGGATTCTGGATGGAATAATCCGGGGACCTAATAGGAAATAAGGAGGTATGGAACAATGAAGCCCCCAAGAAAACATTAACAAATATGTGTGCAGGTGAAAATAAAATACAGGTCCCAGAGCTGCCGCTGACTTGTTCAGACGGCCCACTGCGGAGCCTAAGGAACTGAAATCAAATACAATTCTTTACTGACCCACGAATTATAGATGGCACTAATTCGCACAATTGTATGTTAGGGTAACCCTACTCATCTTTCATCTAGGAAACAGACCAATCCCAGATTTGTATTGGGGTGTACCGCATCCAAGGTATAAATCCAATACGCTTCCTTCTGGAGGAGTGTTTTTGCTCTATCACCGCCTCTTGGGTGTGCGTGTACTTGCTCTATAATCATGCCTCTGAGTTTGTGTACCTGATGTTTTTTAGTGGCAAAGTGTACTGCGACTGGCTTATAGAGGTCCAATTGCTATACGTATATTACTTCTGTGCTTTTGGAACCTTCTCTTGAAGGGTCCAACTGTCTTACCTATATATACTAATGTACATGGACATTTCAGTAGGTAGACACAGAAGTTGGTGTCACACGTGTGGTACCCTTGGATGCTATACTTATTGCCATTTTACGGGTGAAAAAATGATTCTCCACAAATCACGGAGCTGCATATGTTACAGTGGTAACACTTGTAACTTCCGGACCTGTTGGACATAGAAATTGTTTTTTTAGCATACTTGGATCTTGGGTCCGCTTGGACCAATAGGTCCCTCAATGAGCTGCTACGTTTATAAACGTGCAGTGGTCTGTTTTTAATAACTGACGCTAAAGTCTTGGCCTGTAGAATATTGGCGTTCTCCCGTGTTGCACTGCTTATTTGTCTGGAGGTGGATGTAAAGGTTTGTATAAAAGGTACTCTCTCTTGCTTAGAATTTTACTCAATTTGCCCTCAAATCTCTCTGTTGCTTTTGCCAGTGCTGCCTCAATGACTGAGGTATGATAACCTCTCTGCATGAATTTGTCTTGCATGCCTCCAATCTGCTGTGCTTATAAAGTAGAATCTGAGCAGATGCGCATAACCCATAAAAATTGGGAGATTGGCAGGTTGTCACGTATATGCTGGGGATGCGCACTACTGTAGTGTAAAAGTGTGTTTCTATATGTAGATTTGGAATATACAGATGTAGAAAATTTGTTGCTAGCAATGGTAACGGATAAATCTAAAAAGGCAATCTCTTTTGCAGATATGATTGGATTAAAAACAATACCTAAATAATAAACCATTAATGTACGTTACAAAATCATGAAATACCTGGACCTCGCCATACCAGATGACAAATATATCATCAATAAATCTTAACCACAACCTCAAATGTTTTATAAACAGTGGAGATTTATACACATGACAGTCCTCAAGATACCCTACAAAGAGGTTAGCATAAGATGGGGCTGCCGAGCAGCCCATGGCAGTCCCTTTGACCTGTTTAAAGGCCTGGTTTTCAAAGGTGAAGATCTTGTTTTCAAGGATGAAATCAAGGCAACACAGTAAAAATGCTGTAGGGATGTCATGCTCACCTATGCGTCCTAGAAAGTGTTCAACAGGCATAAGACCTGCGTTTTTAGGGATGCAGGTGTACAATGATGATATATCCATTGTTCCCAGTTTCCAACCGTCTTCCACAGTTGGAAATGCACGAAGTTTCGTAAAAAAAATCCTCAGTAGCCTTAATAAACGCAGGTAACCTGCGTACCAAGGGCTGTAGGTAAAAGTCCACAAATTGTGCCATCAGTGGGGGACTAGAGCCCGTGCCCGAGACAATCGGGCGAAAAGCTAATGGGTTGACTCCTTTGTGTATTTTGGGTAGACCGTAAAGGACGTGTCCGTGCGTGCTCATTAAACAAAACGTCTGCCACAGTATCACTGATCCACCCATTTGTCTTACCCAAATTAATAATAGACACTAGTCCCGTTTGAATAGATTGTAGGCTCTCACGTGTGACCGGTTGGTAACTAGACACATCAGATAACAGCAGTAACATCTCTCATTTATACTCTACATAGTCCATGATGACAATGGCACCCCCTTTGTCTGCTGGTTTGATGATAATAGTCTCATCTTTTTGCAGAGCTAATACTGCATTGTGGTCCTCCTTGGTCATGTTCCTGTATGACTTAAATTTTACGATTCGCTTGTAGCACATCATGCTTGATAGTGCGTATATATGATTCAATTGACTGAAATTGGCCAATTGTCTAGACGTGTCTAGTCACCAACCGGTCACAACTTAGTACTGGTTTCTGTTTTTTTCTCAACGACCAGACAGGTCGACTGTATCGTCCCTATTCGGCATGTGTGGGCGATTAGTTACCAAATTGCTCTTGGAAAGGTAAGCATTATAAAAATATATATATAATCTTTTTAACGTTAGTTTATTCAACTTTATTTTTTTTCACTTTTTGTTTTCCTTTATTGCTGGGAGTAATAGCCAGCCTACTATTGGATATTTCAAACTGCAATAGCAGGCTGGCTATTGCAACCGCCCACTGCCTGTTGTCAATCAGCAGAGGAGGGACCTGCAGGAGAAAGTTCTGCTATTG
>NW_017307823.1:138315-143071 GCF_000935625.1 Nanorana parkeri
CAGAGGAGAATCGGGGCGGCAGCGGACATACAGGGGGGCAGCAGGGGATTGCAGTCACAACAGTCTCTCCTCAGGCTGCAGTGGTCTGTGCCCCCGCTGCCTATGCCGATACAGGCGGGGAGAGCAGTGGGGATTGAAAGGGACACAGACCGATGCTGCCAGCACCAGCAGAGAGGAGAACGGAGGAGCAGAGCGGCGGCAACTAATCAATGATGAAAATAGTTGTCAACGATTCTCATTATCGATTATAATTAAATTGATTAGTTGTTGCAGCCCTATTCTGCCTACTATACCACCATATGAGGTAAATGCACCGGAAAAAACATTTTGGAAGAAGGAAGTGGTACTCACTATTGCTTTTTCAAAAGTGGACAAGAGTCCAAGCCCAGGTGGCTTTTCATCTCGCTTTTAAAAAATATTTCAGGGGGGGTCGAGCAATGGACCTGTGAGGTCGCATCTGCTTTGAGCTCTGCTCCCAACGGTACTCATTCAGTGGACTGATTACATTTTACTCGCCCTTTTTCATGTTGAGAGGCAGGAAAGCCAGCAGGACCGGCAAGCAGCCTGATCGACGTACGATTACCGGTTTCTTCACCGCTTGTAACCCGAGTTCATCGTTAGGGGCCTCCCCTACCACAGCGCCAATCGGCCATGATGGCGCCCATGTGTCCATGCCGCCACAAGAACTCCCGGCGGCTAGGGTGGAATCGTGCTCTCCCCGCAGGCTGCCGGACTGTGATTCTTCCCCGATCCACTCACCCCAGATGGACTCGCCAGTCTCCCCATCTGAAGATTCTACTGCGCACAGTGTTCCAGACTTCTCATCGATATCGGGATCGGACCCGGGAGCGGTGCTGTGCTCACTAGCCATGAAAGAAGACATCGATAATGTAGCACAGAGGGTGCCCTGTGCAGAGAGCTTGGAGGAAGTGGATGTTAAAGTTACCCACCTGAACGGCAGGGTCTCAGCTACGGAAGCCCCTTTTAAATGTGTGTGACATTTAAAAAATAGAGCTGTAGATAAGGGAGAAAAAGAAAAAAAAAGAAGAAGCAGCAGCAGCCCACTAGCTTGTCATACATATCTTGGTATAGGAATCAGTACAATGATTTTGTGATGCTAAACTAAGACAGCAGAAATTAAAGAGTCATATGGCATGATAGCCGTTACTACAAACGATCATGCGGGAAGGCCATATGTGTACTCTGCTAAAAGCCGAACCCTACTGCAATCTGTCAGCCTACACCCAAGTCTCGCATAAACTGACTTGTTTGTAATCCTAAAATAGCACAGTCTCTTTAAACTCTAAAATTTTGCTAAATGTAAACAAGGCAAGAAGCAGAAACTATACAGAAGATGACATGCAACAAAGAAAAAGCAGAGAGAGCATTAATGGAAAGTTGTATACACTTTTTTTTTCTTTTACGTTTTGCATCAAGTACTGAAGTCGGTTTACCATTGGGGATATTTTACTTCACTTTTTGTCCCAGAAATGCAATGTAGTTAGAGGATATCTACTAAAGTGAGGGGAATTACCTTCTTTGACAGTTGTCCCTAATACAAGTGACCCCTTTGGAAAATTTCATCTTACAGCAAGATTTTGGATTTGACTCCACTTTCTTTCTCAGTGACCATGATCATCAGTACAAATAGAGTAGTAAATATTCCTAAAAGAGAAATCGCAAAAAAAAAATCGACAAAATGTCTAACCCTTTCCTGTTCTATTCCAAATTAAAATAATTTCTAAAATTACTTTGCCTACAGATAAACTTTAAATGTTAATTTGCCCTGGAATGTCTCAATAACAAAAAAGCAATGTGCCAGATTGTAAGCATCCCTTGTAATTATTGGGCACACCTAATGTGCACACAGCTGCAATAACAAGTGCTTTAGGCAACGAGCATTGCTCATTAACACAAATATTTATCTTTCAATTTGTGAAAAATATTCTTATAAACTCAGCTGATCCTTCACTCTCAAATAGTGAAATGTGAAGAATCCAAACTACCATGTACACAGTGCTGTCAGTAAAGTATCATACCATGTCCCAGGGCTCAGTAGACTAGTGTGAGGGATTGGTAGAATCTGCCTTGGAGGCCCACTAGAGTCAAACCCATTGTTTTTGACACTTTGCCTCATACATACCCATGCTGGTTGAGAGCAGCAGTTACAGTCTATGAATGTCCACTACTAAAAGGAGATCAGGAATTATTTTTTAACGCATCAGCAAAACCTGTTCTTTTGCCTTTGATCTAGTATTACACACAGAGGGAGGCACAGGCCTGTAAAATTCTGTGCGGGAATGAACAAGCCTGTATAATCCTGAGCAGAAATGTCTGTGTCTACTGTTATTTTTTTAACTTGTTTTAGGCTCCACCTATTGTACAAAGTGCACTAATTCACATAAGGTCATGTACTTGTTTATCAATGTTTTCCCATGCCCAGCCACCATCCCTAGAACATATTGGATGGAGAACTGCACATGTCTCTCTTTCGAGTGGCAGCATCGCTGGTATGAACAGAACATATTTTTACCCAGCAACTGCCACACACTTCAGTAGTCAAGACACGGTTTGTTGCATGTTTTATGTATTTATTCTAATTTTTCTTCCCGGTTTTCCCCACCCTATTCTTTACAATTAAACATCAAGGCTTTTACACATAGCCTTGTGTATTGGAGGATATAAGGGTTTAGCTGCATTAGCTGTCCACAAGCTACAGGATAATGTTTAGCAAGGACAGAACAGTGAAGCAGCAGCTACCTAGCAAGTGGGTTCAGGATACTGACTACAAAGAGGCTTGCTACACTTGTCAGCAGAGTAACCTGCATAGGGCAATATGGCAATCCATAATCAAGCACTTCCACAAAGGACAACATGTCACAAAGTTGTGCATCTTCATAGAAGACAAAGTCTAAAGTACAAGTAACACACTCGACGTTGCCTGCACAGAACCTGAGGCCGCAAAAGTCAGAGCAGCCATTGTTGAGCAAGAATGCAGATAAAGAGAAAGAGCAGTTAGAGGCTAAGTTGGAAATGCAGAAACAATGCTAACTGGCTGAGAGAACACAGCAGGAAGTCCTCTTAGAAGCAGATCTTGAGATCAAGTGATGCTCATCAAACTCTTATTTCCCCAAGGATGGAGAATGTGACAGTTTGTAACACAACACAGCTTTTCACCCTGGGCCAGCCTCAGTGACTATACAACACACTCACAGCACCAATTAACATGTTGGGGAGGAAGGAAATACTGCTACAACTGCACAAGAAATCCCTTCACAATGCACTGAGGCCTGCAAAAGAGCTGTCTTTTCAGCAGGCATAAGAGACAAAGCAATTAGGTTTTATGCAATTCTTGATGACCCAAGTAAAAAGTATTTAGCCAGCTCAACATACTTTGATACCTTCGGCATTAGGGGCCCCAGGACTCCCTACTCCTTAAAACCTTGTGCAGGGATGCTCCTCTCTGTCCAGCCATGCTAAAATGATTTCCTCATAAAGGAATTGACACACACAACCCATCTGAACTGTAACTTTATAGGACCCCCTAATGACAACATTGCCTGTGAAAGTGATAATTTACAGTGCACAGTGTTTCAAATAAAAAAGGACAAATCAGCTGACAGTCTACTGAGGTAAAACTCTTCTAAAAATAATAGAGCAGGGACTAAACAAAGACGACACTAGCAGCTGAACAGCACCTCTTCCCTTTGGACCACAAAAGAGATGCTTATGTTATCACGGAACTAATACTGGTGTTTATTTTCCCTTAGATGTAATCTCCAAAAAAAAGAGATGAGACCATTTACTCATGGAAAAAATATTTGAGAATGGTCATGCAAAAAAAAGCTCCCACATTGAGGATTTCTTGCACCTACCAATATTCAGAGTATACCCAAAAAAGCAAGGTCAAATTAGAGTAGTGTTTGACTCTATTGCCAAATTTAAGGGTGTCTCCCTAAACCAGCGGTCGCCAGCTGGTGGTCTGTGAGAACATTTTGGTGGTCCCCGGCCCCTCTGATGCCGTGCAGGCTCGGCCGTCTTTGAAGTGGCACAGAGGCTCCGGGGCTGCCTCTCACGGACTCAAGCAGCGGCTGTCACAAGGAATGCTCGTCTCTCAGTACAGTGCGGACTCTGCAGGAGACGGGCATTTCGTCAGTACCCCAACTGAGCAGGCTGCGGGACATAGAAAAAGTGGGGAGAAGCCAGGTAATAGTGGCTCAGTGTGGGGGAAGGGGAGGCACGGGGTGGTTGGGGGCAGTGCTGAAGCTATGGGGGGCATGTGCCCCGGGTGCCGCCGGCAGGGCCAGTGGCAGATTCGATAGGGGGGAAACAATAAATATTATTACTGGGCCGTGGCGGGCGGCACCACTCTCTCCCTCCACCAGCACTGCCACTCCTGCAGGCACACTTGCACCTATGTATGTATGTGTATATATACTGTTTATAAAAAATTCATATTAGTGGTCCGCGGGATTTAATCGGGTAAATAGACACCAAACATGTCAAGCCTCAAAATTGTGTGCGCCCGCATAAATCGCAAAAAACGCCCATAGGTGACGATTAAAACGCTTTTACTATTCATCAGTTTAGTGTCATCAGTGATTAAAGGAGAACTATGGGGTTAGGGCTTTTCCCCATAGTTCTCCTTAGGGCAGTGGCGCCCACTATTTTCCGCCTGGAGATCTACTTTTCAAATGACGAGCTCATTGAGATCTACCAATGAAAAAACACCTGCATTCAGGGGCGGGAGGGGGCG
>NW_017307823.1:143523-145075 GCF_000935625.1 Nanorana parkeri
ATAGTGTCACAGTCTGGGGACTGGGGCACTAGGGTATGTGAGCTCCGGGGTTTGCGGGGTTGGTAGGAGTCACAGATAGGTGGGATATCAGGGATGTTGGTCTTAGGGAGAGAGGAACTAATGGTCTGTGCGTTCTCAGGACGCACTAGAGGCGCAGAATCTAAGAAGGGACAGGTATTTGACAGAGCCTCAGTGGTGAGGATGATTTGCTGCTGGACACCTTCCAGGTTGCGGCCCTCTAGCGCACCCACACAGACGCAAAGGACTAGCTGAAGCAGCGGGGAACTGGATACAAACAAAGGTAGGGAAGGAACTTGCAACCAAGTGGAGGAAGATAGGAACAGTGGCACACAATGAGAGAGAGAAAAAGTCACAAGCAAAGGTGCAAAACGCACCGCAGAACAGCAGAGTTTACTGAAGAGGGAAAATAAGCAAGGACACCCAGGAAGGGTAAGTAGCTTAGAGGCACACCAAGGAGCAGGAAGGTGTAATGTACAAAAGTAAGCAAGAGATGTGCGTTGCACATGCATACAAAGAAGCAGGATAACATAGGGAAAAGTACATAAAAAAGCACAAAGGGATGTATGTACACAGGGGGTGTGCAGACAAAGACAAATCCAACACAGCCACAGGGTAAGAGAGGAGCACAGACGTAAAGGGGTGACAGCAAAGCATAGGAAGATACACTGGAAGGTAAGTGACGGAATTGAAGTATAAGAAAGCAAGTAAATAGGAGGAAGCCAACACACAAAGGCTGGGGAGGGAAAACACAGAAGTGAGGAAATGAAGGCAGTATAGAGAGACTCATTGCACACAGGTGAAAGCAATTAAAGTGACATTAAACCCTCAGATTTTTTAACATAGAACAATACTGTAATGTGCGCCTAACTGTAATCCATGGTTGTTTCCCTTCTCTTTGCTGCTCATCCTTTTAAATCTGAATCTGTTCTCATGCTGGGCAGAACTTCTGTTTTGCAGCAGACTGCCTTGTCTCTGGAATGGCTAGATGGTGTCTGTGTATAGATTTGCAACCTGAGCCAGCACTACAGGAAGAGGCTATCAGCTGCAAAGGGAAGTTCTCCCCAAGCATGAGAAGACATGAGGATTTAAAAGGAAGAGCAGCAAAGAGAAGGGAAACAACCATGGAGGCTCACATTACAGTATTGTTTTATGTTAAAAAATCTGAGGGTTTAATGTCACTTTAAGGTCTGCAGCAATATACTAAAGGTAACCACTGAAATACTATAGTAGGGGCGCAAGGAGCAAAGCAGGGGGTAACACCAAACAGGGATACCAGCTGGTACAGGGAAGATAAAGGCACAAGGATCCAATAATAAGCGCAGGGAATAAGATCCCAGGTATAGTTAGAGCCACAAGGGGTACGGAACAAGGCATAAGACTTGTTGCTCGCACGAAGAGCAACACGTGAGGACGTCCTAAATAGGGGAGGAGGAGAGCAGATTGGCTGCAGCCTTGTGAGACACCATAGGCTGACAGCCCAGAACCAGGGAGCAAAGCGAAAATCCGGCACGGATTTCTGGATATTGTGACA
>NW_017307823.1:145374-181617 GCF_000935625.1 Nanorana parkeri
TATATATATATATTTTATATATATATATATAGTATATATATATATATATATATATATATATATATACATACACACACACACACACAAATATATTTATATATGAGGAAACAAAAAATATGAGAATATATATTTATTTAAAAGATTCATATTGGTGGTCCGCGGGATTTAAAATTATGAGTGGTCCATGACGTCCGAAAGGTTGGCGACCGCTGCACTAATCTATATTGTCTATATTCCCTAAACTATACCACTTTTTTAAGACTAAGTACAAGTACTTCCCCTCAGGTACTTGCCGATACCAATTACCGATACTTTTTCTTAAAGTGACATGTGACATTTTTTTCTAAAACAATACAGACTGATGATTTTAGGTCAGATCTCACCAGGGCTGAATAGCCTGGTGACGTCTGGACGCAGCCCTGGTGACGTCTGGACGCAGCCCTGGTGACATCTGGACGCAGCCCTGGTGACATCTGGACGCAGCCCTGGTGACATCTGGACGCAGCCCTGGTGACATCTGGCCTCCAGATGTCACCAGGGCTGCGTCCAGATCTCACCAAAGCTGTGTAGAGATCTCACCAGGCTGCGTACAGAATCTGTATGCAGCCTGGTGAGATCGGTACGCAGCCTGGTGAGATATGTAATCCAGAGCCCACCTGGGCTGCGTCCAGATCCCACCGGGGCTGCCTCCAGATATCACCGGGGCTGCCTCCAGATATCACCGGGGCTGCCTCCACATCTCACCAGGTGCTGCGTTCACATCTCACCAGGTGCTGCGTTCACATCTCACCAGGTGCTGCGTTCACATCTCACCAGGTGCTGCGTTCACATCTCACCAGGTGCTGCGTTCACATCTCACCAGGTGCTGCGTTCACATCTCACCAGGTGCTGCGTCCAGATCTCACCAGGTGCTGCGTTCACATCTCACCAGGTGCTGCGTTCACATCTCACCAGGTGCTGCGTCCAGATCTCACCAGGTGCTGCGTCCAGATCTCACCAGGGCTGCGTCCAGATCTCACCAGGGCTGCGTCCAGATCTCACCAGGGCTGCGTCCAGATCTCACCAGGGCTGCGTCCAGATCTCACCAGGGCTGCGTCCAGATCTCACCAGGGCTGCGTCCCCAACCCCCTCCAACAGCTCCTAGAGCGTTTCTTCCTTAGCCCGATCTACGGGCGCTTAGTGAGCCGAACAGAGCAGGTGCCAGTCTAGTGCCCGCTCCGAGGCTGCTTTTTTTTTATTACTGCTGATTGAACCTTGCGATAATCGGGGCAGGATGGGGCCGCCGTACGAAAATCGTACGGTGGTTCGATCATGGGACGAAAAGTGTCGGCCGATGATCGCAAGGTGTATGGGCCTTACACCTTGCCTCAATGGCAATTTAGTGCAGGTGAGGTAAACAGAGAGTGCTCTGGAGCCTGGGGAGCAGACAGTCTGAAAGAGCACAAGGTTGGTCACTGTGATTTATGCGAGGTCTGACAAACAATAGGTTTGTGCGGGTTGATAGTCAGGACTATCTAATGAGTAGTTAGTGCCGGGACATGGCTAGGACTTTGTTTTTTACATTGTAGACTTCACTTTAGCCCTGTACAGCACTGTAGCCTGTGTACTGCACCAATAAACGCACCACTGTTTGAAGAAAGGTCACTGGTCTGGTCTCTCATCCTCTCAAAATTGCTCACCCCCGCTACCTATACCACAGCTCACAATATATATTAATCCCTTCGTGACTGACGACGTATCGCTTCTGTGTCCCGTAGAAGGGGCCACCGCCCCCCCCCCCTCCCGCCAGACACCCCCGCCGTGCTCCGTTGCCCCTCCTACGGGTCTGGGACCGGCTTCTTTGGTGTCGGTGGGAAGCTGGGGAGGAGATGGGTGAACCCTCGTTTGCCGAAAAAAGTTTTTAAAATTAAAATAAAATAAATCTAATAAAAATAAAAAAAATTAAAGTCCCCCGCCCCCGTGAGCACGCGTGTCGCCACGTAAACACGCGCCTGGTGCTCCTAGGTATGAAAACAACAAACGCGCTACACATATTGGGTATCGCCGCGCACGCCGGAGTGAGAGCGATAATTCTAGGACCAGTATTTTGGGGTATCTCTAAATTGATGACCTGTGGGGGCTTTTAAAGCGTCTTCTATGGACTTTTGGGGTACTGCAGTTTTTCGCCGTTTCACGGACACACTCAATTTGTAACCTGGGCATGTTGGGTATCGTTTTACTCGTTGTAACCTCATCTTTTATATTTCATTGAAAAAATTGGTATTTTGTTGTGTTTTGGGGCATTTAATTACATTTTTCACTAAATGGTGGGGTTTAATAAGGAGTTGCGCTAATATTGCGCAACATAAAAATTTGCAACTACCACCATTTTATTCTATAGGGTCTTGGCATTCAGAAAATATATAATGTTTGGGGGTTTTAAGTCATTTTCAGGCCTAAAATGTGGAATATAACATGGGTGCAAAAAATGAAAAGAAAAAAAAAGGCCTCAGTCATGAAGGGGTAAAAGTGTTTATATAAACTGTAAGGTGCCTGAAGGAGACACGTGGCCATGATTTAAAATTGGACAAAAATAGGTTTAATCTCCAACTGAGAAAGGGGTTCTGTACTTTTAGAGCAGTAAAAATGTGGAATATTTTTCCCAGGAAGTAGTTTTAGCTTCATAAATTCAAAAAATGTTTACATCTCTTTCTCAGTCAGCATAAAATACAGGGCTATGACTAAGGCCAAGTAAGGCAGAAACGCGTCAGGATTGTTCTTTGTACAGATGCAAATGGAATAAAGTTTGAATTTATTTGGAAGATCACTGTGTGCTGGTTCCACAGTTTTACAGGGCTATAGGAGTTCTTTGATAGGATATTGATCCGGGGATGTATTTGGTCCTCAGTATGAGGTCAGTTGTACGCGCGTGTTCAGCGTGCTTTTTTTTTTGCACGTTTGGCACATGAAGACACGCATTTTGACTGGCTATTCAAGAAACATTGCAGTCAATGAACAAACGCGCACGAAAATGTTCAACATGCTTCTGCCACGCAATTCCTGGTGTTTCCATGAAAGTCTAGGGGGGAAACGAGCTGTGAAGTGCCAAAAAAGGCTCATGTACTTTTTTTCTGCTTTTGATGTTTTGCTGCTGCATTTTGCTGCTAAGGTGTGAACAAGGGCCATTGAAAATCATGGGATTTCTTGTGTTGGGCGTTTTAAAGCGCTTTTTCTACTGCTCAAAAACGCCTAGGTGTGAACCAGGCCTTAGACCAGACAGTTCTACATTTATGTTAATAACAGTGCTAAGGATTAGGACATCCACATGTCACAACACAGTAGCACTATGTACCTACTGACCACAATCCCACAGACCATGTGCTGCAAGTCACCTTAAAGGTACAACATGGCTAACAGGGCCTGCATTCTTGTACAACCCAAAACAGCCCGTTTCCCAGGCTGACATATTTGAGCTGGTAGATGCAGATACTGGTACTGGTAGATGCAGATACTGAAATCTTTCCTGAGATCTCTACACTTCAAAAAGTCAACTTAAAGGAGAATTATGGGGAGAGTGAATTACACTCACCCCCATAATTAGAGCCAACATGTGACACTGAAGCTGAGTGATAACATGCCGCTGATCACTCAGTTCCTGATAATCTTCCCGCAGGGATTCCCTCCTCCCCTCACTGTTCCTCAAGCACTGACTGGAGAAACGGACGGGGGAGGGGGCGGGCACAGCTGGCTCTGCCTCTAGGGAGGCAGAGCCAGCTGTCAATCAGGCAGTGGGGTGGATCCCGTCAATATTGTCGGGATCTTTTCCGGCTGCAGCACGACACTGCGCTGTCAGCATATAGCAGGCTATAGCACACTATATTCTTAATTTTTTGGTAACAGGAGGACATTAGTATATGTCCTCCTGTGACTCTAAAGAGAACTATGGACCATAGTTCTCTTTTAAAGCTCACAGATTTAATACATTTTCAACTTTGAATTCACTAATTACTTGCCTAACCCACATAGCTCATTCCTTCAAAGGTCCCACATATTCAAAAGATAGTAACCCTAAAGCCTGGCATTGTTGCCAAGATTTTAACTCAGCAGCGTAATGTCATCATCTGAACTGTGCAGTATGAAACCTATGCCAGGGAGATTGACAATATTCTAAGAAACCTGTCCCAGTTTCCTAGGTATGCCTGGCACATTGTTTGATCAAGATGGCCTGCTGAAAATAGAAGCCCATTCTAAGGAAGCCAAGCTAATCTGTTTATGAACTGTTTTTATTGCTGTAATTAGAAAACCCAAATATTGGTACCAGGTGAGTATGTCATGCCTCCAGCATAGGCTTTTTATCAGGTCTGGTGTTATCGTTCTTTAACTTGTATTGGGCTCCTCCACCTTAGGAAGCTCAGACTCTACTTTTGAGGAGCACATGAAGAAAGGTGACATGAAAAAAAAGAACATCTCCAGGAGCCCAGCAACCATCTCTGGCATATGTTTTATGGACAACTATACCTGTCTCTCCTCTTAGTGGCAGAATCGCTAATAAAGGACTGAACTTATTTGTGCCCTGCATCTGTCTATACAATATTTGTGTAAAAACATGTGGGCCAGATCAGTGGCCAGGTAACAGAAGTACATACAGTCGTGTGAAACATAAAGTACACCCTATTTGAACTCTATGGTTTTAAGTATCAGGACACAATAAAATCATCTGATCCTTGGCAGGTCTTAACCCTTTCGCTGCCAAGGACGTATGGCATACGGACCTACAAAAGTGCTTCCAGCTGGCCAGGTCAGTATGCCATACGGACCTGGCATTTACAGTTCTACTATAAGCTGATGGTCGCTTTAGAACTGTTCAGCAGACTGTCCCCTGCCGCCGGCATCTGGAGTCTCTCATCCTCTCATCCCTCCCTGGAGCCATCCCAGGGAGGGATGAATGACTCCATGGATCCCCACTGCTTGTAGGGTCTGTGGCAGCGGGGATCCGTACAAAAATCACCGGCGGGGGGGTCCTGGGAACGAGCGGCATAACAATCCCCCTATATGATAGCACTGACAGGTCCTCTTTATGGAGACATTAGGGGTCTTTAGGACCCCTGTCACCTGTGGACCCCAAAAGAAGCTGATGAAGCAGAGATCTGCTTCATCAGCTTCTTTTCTCTGGCTATAGCAGCCAGATGACTGACAGGTGAATGCTGAAGTGATGTCATACACATCACTTCTGCATTCACAGCCCGGAGGGAGATCAGCAAGGAGCTGATCTCCCTTCCTCCTGACGCCCTCCCGAGCCACAGATGGGGCAGCGGATACCGGGATTGAAGGTGAGGGGTCAGGAGGGGGCGCGAAAAAAAGAGCACATATAGACGATCGGCAGGCTATAGAGCCACCTATCGTCTATATGTGAAACACCCGTTAATGGGTGTTTGCATTGCTCGGGTCTTTTCCGCCCGTGTGCGCCCGCTAGGGGGCGCGCGCGAGCAGAAAAAAAAATGCCGTCTGGAGACGGCAACCCACCAATGCAGCAGTGCCGTCGGTCCGTTTTTTTACAACGAGCGGACGGCAACTGGTTAATTGATCATCAGCAAGTATAATCACCTCTAAAAAGTCAAAGTTTTAGCAGTTTGCTGGTCTGAAGCATTCAGGTGTGCGTTAACACGATGCCAAGGAGGAAAGACACCAGCAATGATCTTAGAGAAGCAATTGTTGCTGCCCGATCAATATGGGAAGGGTTAAAAGGCCATTTTGAAACAATTTAAAGTCCATCTGTTCCAGTGAGGAAGATTATTCACAAGTGGAAATCCCAGCAATTTCACCACAAGGTCAGACCGTGCAATGCTTAAAATTGCAAAAAACCCAAAAGTTACATCTCAAACTCTACAGGCCTCAGTAAGCATTTTGAATTTTTAAGTTCATGACTACACAATTAGAAAGACTGAACAAGTATGGTTTGTTTGGAAGCGTTGGCAGGAGAAAGCTAAACAGAACATGGCAGCACACCGTCTTGTGGCCAGCAAGACAGCAAAATGCCCAAGAGAGGACCAGCGCATGCACATACAGTAGTTCCCAACTTGGGTTGCTCTCATCAACCTGTTTTGGAGACCCATAAGCCCCTTCCCTAAGATGTATGCAACAAGCTCTTCTGGTCCTCTATTTAGCAGCTCTAATTATAACCCTTGTAGCGCTGAAGGAATCAGAGTGCTATTGTAAAAATAAGTTTTAAAAAGAAAATTCACTATCCTGGGATGCACTATAGTCTACCAAACTCCATCAATGATAGTAGGTGTTGCTGGTAAGCAATAAAAACTAAACCATTAG
Source organism: Nanorana parkeri (assembly GCF_000935625.1). Taxonomy (NCBI): domain Eukaryota; kingdom Metazoa; phylum Chordata; class Amphibia; order Anura; family Dicroglossidae; genus Nanorana; species Nanorana parkeri. The sequence continues at coordinate 151,678 of NW_017307823.1, forward strand.
TAGTTATAAACATGTACCTCTAAAGGAGAAATGTATTGCATCCGGTGCCCATGTGCAAAACAACATATAGGCAGCACAAAAAGGGAGCTCAAGATGAGAATTAGGGAACATATATAAGGTATTCTGTTGAGCAAAAAGTAACATTTACTCTTTTTCGGTTCAGTTTAGGTAGTTTGGAGGGCTTGGCGGGGGGGTTCGGGGGTCTGGAGAGTTTATACAATGAATAAACTTTCCCTTTAAATTGCAGGTATCATGCAAACTGCAATCCTAAGTCGAGGCTCAGCAGGACAGTCAACTAGCATTTTAAAAAGGAGAGTTCAGAAGTAGTACCTTACACTCTACACTCAACAATTTACAAATTGAGAAAAAAAATTGAAAATTTTGCAAAACGGTTTTACGGCAAATAAATGTATACTAATTTTCTCACCTCTGGTGTAACATCTCTTGGAGCAAACCCAGTTCCTCCTGTCGTTAGAATCAAGTTAAGTTCTTTTTCATCGCACCAGTCTATTAATGATTCCTGGGCAAAAGCAAAAAAATTAATGTCAGTAAAGTCATCATCTTAAAATATGTGTAGAATTTCACTACAGTCTAAATACTAAATATTTGTGTATGTGTCGGGACTGTGCTGGCCTTAGGGCCTGCTCACACCAATGCACCTGGTTTGAATGGGCTCCAAGACAAATCTTGCAAGATTCATAAAAATACAAAACCCCTGAAGGTTTAATATCACTTTAAATACTGCTTGGCGGACCAACTACACCATGTATCTTTTTGGACGACTCTACATCCACGAAATCGATGGTCAGAATTGGAGGCCTTATACACTCCAATTCCATGCTTTGGTCCACTACTACCCTCAACAAACTGCCCGATTTATTGGCACCTCTTATGTTGGATATTAGGAGATGTTGCACAAACAAATGTAACTTGACTAAAAAATCCTCTCAATGGACATCTTTCCTGCAAACCGCACTACTGGTTAACAGCCTCATACAATCTTCTCATACAATTTCCCACACTTGGCTCCTTAAAGAGACACTAACACTAAGGAGTTAAATCTTAAAAATGCATTCAACTACCCTATTAACAAAAATGTAGCTTATTTGTGTATCACTCAGTTGAAGAGCCTCAAATCGTCACTGAATCCGTGCTGACACTTTCCTTCCTTCTGGAGGGTGGCTAATTTTGTCCCCCTAGGTCCCTGTGTGTTTTGTAAAGTAGCCACTGCTCCAGGCTTGCTCCAGTGATGGACTACAATCTCAATACAAATTAGAACACTAAATGTGAGATTGTAGTACATCACGGGAGTGAGCTTGGAGCAGTGGCTACTTTACAACACACACAGGGACCATGGGGTACAAAAGTAGCCACCCTCTAGAGGGAAGGACAGTGTCAGCATTCAAAGATGATTTGGGGATCTACAGCTGAGTGATACACAAATACGCTACATTTTTGTTAATAGTTAAGGTATTTGAATGTATTTTTAAGATTTAACTCCTGAGTTAGTGTGATTTTAACTCATTATTTCACTTCCCAGACACCATCCGCAAATTTGATAGAATTCGATACCATTCCAAAATCTCCAACATACATATTTTCTGCTATCCTAAACTTTATATACATATCTTCAAATTAAACATTTTGCCCAGTCGAGATTTTTAAATGATTGAACTATACAAACTCAATTGTTGCATAGTTTGTGAGCGCCTTTACATTGCAGCATTGTAGTACATCACTAGTGGTTAAGAAAAGCCTCTTCTTTAAGGCCTGCCTGTTGTAGTATTTTTGGTGGTGAATAGAACACGTAGCTTTAATTTATACAATCGCAATAGGGGGTGAATGCAAGATGTTTTGGTGTACACTAATGAGGCAGCAGGCTATGTTCAAAGGGCATCTCCATAAACTGTTGCCAACAATTTAACACAGTATTATTTCTCCCTACACAGAATTGTTAGCTCTCTCTAACAGTTCCAACACATAGCTATGTTGAGCCCACCTCTGAATAGGGCCAACGGCATTATGGGTTGTTTCCTAATTTCAGGCAGTGCAACTGCAACCTTTTGAGCCAAACCTTCCCTTTGAACCCAAGCTGGTGGCAAATTCAAACCTCGTCCCTATGGTAAAATTAAGCTTTCTTACGCTGTGTTATTACACAATTTTTTTTTTGTGCTGACCAATCTGTACGTGATTTCAACTACAGAACCATGAGAATTAACAAAAAGGTATTTTATTAAATGTTCTATTATAATTATGGCACATTATGGGAGTATACGGGAAAAATTGGGACAGTCCCCTAGATGCCCATACCATTTAGACAATAACATGTACATTGCAGTTTCTAAAGAGCATATCGGGGTGTAATACTATTGAATCAAAGTTACAGTTTTAGGACCACATTACATACATATTGCAATGTTATTTTACATATAATATTTTTTTTTTATTTAAGAAAATAATTTTCTGTTACACCATTTAGTCCTTTTGAATCTGTAGTATACAAAAACCCTATTTGCACACATACAAAAAAAAAAAATTACTGTAAACTTCTGTAATGAGTCCTTTTCAAGATACAATATATGGCTGAATTCCTGTGGGAATGATTTAATACTTGCTGGAGGTCACCTGCTATCCAATCCAAATGTTAGCTTAGATGTAGATTTTTACATCTTTGTAAGGATGCACTGTCATTTGTTAGACACTGGTAGATGTCATAGTTTCATAGTATTTGAGGTTGAATAAAGACACAGGTCCATTGAATCCATCTCACTCATGGATAGAAAAAAAAAAAAAATTATGTTTCCGAGTGTGTCTTGGATAGTCAATAAAACCATCCCATATGCGAAGGGTTTTAGATAACACCAGTGGTGACTCTAGGAACAATATATGGGGGTGCACATAAGATACCACAGTCAAAACTGGGGGTGCACTAATAATTTTCACCACTAAATCATACCACTGAAAAAAAGGAAATACGTGTATATAGATAAGATTACAAAATACGAGAGTAATGTGGTATGCAATTATACCTTATTATTGTACTAACATTATATATATATATAAAGCAATAGAGTTACAATTCTCCACTGCTAACATGAATAGGTTAAATCATGATCCATAGTACATAACATGTAGTTGTACTATGAATCATTTAAAGTCACCTGCCCCTTTAAGAAAAATATCGGTAATTGGTATCGGCAAGTACATGAGGGGATGTACTTGTACTTGGGCCTGAAAAAGTGGCATCCCTAATATATATATATTTATATATATAGATATATATATCAGGGGTGTTGTCCAAGGAATAAAGCGGGGGCCTGATCTACTTGTCCCTCATGTCAATCTACTTGTCCTGATACACATATTTAGCAGTGCCAAGAAGAGCTTCTCATTGGTCAGTGCTGTCAGGTGACTGCGCTGACCAACGAGTGCTTGCATTTTGCGAGCCAAATTCAGAATATATGGTACAAATAGTAAACCCATACTGGTGGATGGGAAGGACTGATCGCTGACAGGTAAGTATAGCAGAGAGGGGGCAGATTTGTGCGGGTAATTCCATTTTTCCAATTTACTTGGGAAAGTGAATATACACTTTGGGACGGGTGCAGACTTGGACGATGGTGTGCGGCTGCCACGCAGCCCTATTGAGTTCAATGGGGTTATATCCGCGTGGGAGTCGCTGAAAAAAGGTGCTTGTACCTTTTTTTGCGACACGCACCGTGCAGTGTTTTCAGCCGCGATGATGCGCGATTGCATGGGCGGTATTGCGGCGGGAAACCGCACAATCTGCCTCGTGCGACTGGGGTGCCATTAGACAATAATGGCGCTGCCACCGCGATCAGTGGTGGTGTGCGATTCTGTGACCGCCCGGCCATCCAGACGATTTTTGCACAATTGCCGTGCTGTAACGGATTGCACACTCCGCTCACACACACAATGCCCCATGCATGCAGATGATAGGTGCAGCGTGGTTGGTTTTAATTTTTTATATTTTATTTTACATTGTAATATTTTGTATTTTTAATTATCATTTATTTTTATTTTTTACTTTATCGCCTTTTTATTGTTTCCATTTTTATTAGTTATTTTTTTCAATTTTTCTGTATTTCCATTTTTTTTATATATATTTTTTTCCACTTGCGGTAACAAGTCCCTATGTGATAGCTTTTGGAGGTGACCGGTTCTCTTTATTGACCCTGTCACCTCCAACACAGGAGTTCTAGCACAGCACTGTGCTCGTTCTCCTGTGACAGGAAGGCTGCATTCCTGTGTCACTATTCACACGGAGCAGAGCAGAGAAGCGTTTTCTTCTCTGCTCTGTGCTCTCTAACCTAATCTAAGAAAACAGGGAGAGAAAGAGTTCCTACCCATAGACATAATAACACCACCAAATATCTGGGGGAAAACTAGGTAGCTGTCCTGGAAGATTCCTAGAAATACTGTTGCCGGAAAGAGTAACTGAGAATTTCCCTTTTCATCTTCCAGGACAGCTACATGAGAGGAAAAACAAGTATGCCTTTTGTTATGTTTCTTGGATTCCAATTTTGCCATTTTTCACTGCCCTAAGGTACATTTACTTTACGGATCTGCAGTGACATCCAGTCAAGAGTATAAAGTAAAAGTCCTGGGGGCATCCAAGTAGCAGTAAGCACACTAGCCTTAAGGGAAATGTGAAATGCAACATCACTGTATACTCGGACTTAGGTGTTTGCAACATCTAAGTTTACTTGACCTTACACCCACTTTCTCTGCCCATGAAGCCAAGATCGCCTTTGGGAGCCTTTAAATTCTGTGTAATGCTGGAATTAGAAATAGAAGAGGGTACACATATGCCAGATTGAAGGACCAAGGAGGAAAAAGAACTTCAACGCCCAAGGACGCTGTTTTCATGTTTGTTTGCTCAACAGGTCCACCTCTGTCATCCCCCACCTTCCCACTATGTGAGCAAACACTTCTTTGTTTAGCTCCCAATCCATCTGGCAAAGGGTCTGCATGCTGAGGAAATCTGCTAAGATATTGGAAGACTTCCTAACATGAACTGTCGCTGGCAAGTTGAAATTATTTTATCCAAGAAAGAATCTTGCATGCCAGTGTCAAAAGCTCCAGGGACCTTGGGTCCTTGGGTCAATAAAATCTTTTAGGATGACGATTCAATCCTGTAAAACCCAGGAAAACTGATGATTAGGAAAGAAAGGGAGGATTTCTTCCAATTAATTTTCCATTCCGATAACTGAAGAGTGTTAATCACCATCTGGGGGTCTGAAAGAGGTTTTCTCTTGTGATCACGTCTAGGTACAGGATTACTTGGATCCCGTGAAGCTGAAAAAAGGACATTGGTTCTACCAGGACCTTGGTAAGAGACCGACTGGAGAGACCGACTGGAGTTTCCCAAAATTGTCAGTGCAGAATTCCTGCTACAGTCTTCAATCTCAGGTATTTTTGTTGTGACTGAAGGATTGGTACATGCAGGTAAGCATCCTGTAAATCTATTGTAATCATGAAAACTTCCTTTTCTAGAATCAAATAGATGTTTTTCATGCAAAACTTCTTGTATAGGAGGAATTTGTTTAGTTTCCTGACATATATTATCATTATGTATTTTACGGAAGGTTTTTGAACAAGAAAATAATCCTAGATGCACCTGGTTGGTAGGTACTGGCACAATCCCCCCCCCCTGTTTTTGAAACTATAGGATGCATTGCAACATGGCTTGCACTTTTTGCTTGGTCTCTAGGCAGGTGGGTCAGAAAAAATCTTGGGGGGAAAGAAAGTGAACTCTAGCCGGTACTCCTCCTGAATTAGTTGAAGGATATTGGGGCTGGTTGCAATATCGACCCACAGATGACTGAAGCACAAAAGTCTTCCCCCACTCTCACAACAGCGTAATTTGGTATCTTTGGAAGTGGGCTCTTGAGTATTGAAGAAGAGGACCCCTTAGGTTTTTTTTGTTTTGTCTCTGGCCTCTTTGACCCTTGACTGGACTGCCCTTGGGAGGGTTGAAAGGGTAGCTTACAACTAAATCTTTTTTTTTTCTCTGGGAGCTTTTCCCCTCTTTGCTTATCTGGATAACACAGCTTAGGACAATCGGGGAAAATTCTGCCTTTTGACTCTAGCAAATTGCCATACATGATGGTGTTTCAGGAAATTTCAGAAGTTCATAAACCTCATCCACTGGCAATAAATATTTAACAGGTCTATCCCTTTCAGAACCCTTTGGAATAGGAAGGACTCTCTTCTTCCTCGCACCCCCACCCAATGTTTCCTGAGAAATAACTGCAGAAAGGCTGGAGGATTGTGAAGTGGATGGTTCAGATTTGGAGGTGGAAGGTAAATAGTCGGTAAGTACTGATCGAAACAACTGAAAAGTAGATACTATTTTAGAAATCATAGGAATATTGAAAGAGTCATATTGAATATTAAGGCCCCATTCACACTGAGCGATTCGCAAATCGCGCATTTGTCGTGCGATTTGCATTTTGCGCGATAAATCACTCAGTGTGAACGGGGCCTGAAAGAGTCACCCGCACTCCAAACCACCAATTAAGAGTGGAACCACCACCTATGACATCACTATGATGTCATATTCCTGACAAAAAAACAATTTGAATTATTAACAGCCAAAACATAATAAACAACAATACAGCAGTATGGGTATAGAGCATATAGAATCTGCCAGAGTCTAATGAGTTCACTCACCAATGTAGATATGATATGATGTGCTGGTTAATGTAACACGAGAAGCAGAATAAAGCAGAATAATTAAGGCAAGTGAGAGGTGGCTCGGGAAACATCGTCCTGGTAACCAGGATGCAGCCGCAGACAGGTCCACCCCACACACACACGACCGGCAGGAACTGGGCGGAGACCCGCTCCCGTGGCTGCCAAAGCCCTATTGAACAATGCCGACTCCTGTGCCCGCCTTCTCAGCCTGGTGGGTGAATCACAGGCTTGGCACACAGTTTCACATTAACATCCTCCATAACAATCCTCACTTGCAGCAAACAAGCTGTGGGACAACAAAACCCTGCCAGCCAATTTGCAAAATTAAATGGGAAACATCATCATTGTAAAACACTGTACATTACATGGTAGACATTAACATTGTAAAACACTGAACATTACATGGGAAACATATGCATTGTAAAATCATTATAATAAGAGATACAAACATTGTACAGAGAGGGCTGATGACTTGTAAATGCTAATGAATTGCAAGCATCAGACGAAAAGAAGGCTATTAACCCCTTCGTGACGGGAGACGTACACTGTACGTCCAGCCACAAAGGGACCAAATGACTTGTCACGTACACTGTACGTGACGAGTTATTTGCTGCTTTAGAGGGCTGTTAATCGCTGAGAATCAGCTTTTAACATTCATTAATGGCTGCCCTTACTACAGAGGCATTCATTAATGAAAGGGTTAACCTTTTTCAGACACCCGATACCTTAATATCGGGTGTCTGAGAGTCAAAGCAAAGCGGACACAGATGCCGGCTTTTGCCGGCATTCTGACAGCTCGTATAGATCGAGAGATATCTCTCTCAAGCTATACTGGCTTTTTTTTTTTTCTTTCATGAATAGATACAAAATGTGTCTATTCCTACAATGTATCTATTCCTGGAAGAAGAATGTTTGTTTGCTGATCGTTGTTGCAACAATCAGAAAACATTTAGTAACAGCTGAATCCTGAACTGCTGCAGGATCAGTGTCACTAACTTATTATCGGCTGTTCTGAAGTTTGAAGCAGCCTGATAATAACCAAAAATTTATTAATTTATCATGCAGTAACAGTGAGATTAATTCACAAAATCTGCTTGATATAATTAAATAAATAAAATAACATTTTTAAGTTAAAAAAAAAAGTGAAAAGTGTAAAAAAAAAAAAAAATTGTGAAAAGTGTAAAAAAAATAAAAAAATGTGTAAAAAATAAAATAAAATAAGGGACAAATAAATGAATGTATTTATTGCATTTTTTTAGCTGTGCTGGTTTTGTAAAAAAAATACTACAAATCAAAACTGGGAAAAAAGTGTTTTTTTTAAACGGTTTTTTCCTCTTTTTTTATATTTTATTTGTCCTAAGTGAGGCGTTAGACGCACATATGTGATATAAATATGTAGCCCTATCTGTCCTCTAAAAAACAATATATAATATGTGTGGGTGCACTTTGTAAGAAAGTATATTACTGACGTGGAAGAATCACACAGCAAAAATGTCAAAAGTGTGTCAGTCATTTACGAACAGAAACTAAAAACAAGCTCAGTCATGAAGGGGTTAATATATGTATGATGACAATCATTGTCCATATAGTTAGCCAGGTGATGTCCACAATGTTCATACTGCAGAGCATAGATAATGTCACGCCCTGGCTGTAAAACAAATTAGCGATAAAACAATAAATAACTTATATGGCACCTGGTTAGGACAACCCATAGTCGGGTCTGAAGCATGACATATAACACAGAACATGTAAGCAGATGTGCCCACCTCCTCCAGCCCAGCAGGCATGGCCTAGCATCGGCATTCTGAGTGTATGTCAGCATCCTCCATCCCTGCAGATATGTAGGCATCAGACTCAAACCAGCAAGCCAAAACCACGGAGTTACCCAGAAAACAACCTAACATGCAATATATCCGTGCTTAAGCAATGATAGGAAGGGAATTGGCCTCACATTTCATGAGATAACCCTAATCTAATGATCATACATTTTGATCATGTAAATGGTGATACTAGGGGAATTGATCATACGGGTCACAGTACCCCTTGTCACTTATTCATACACCTTTCCCCATCTTCCTTGTACCGCATACAGCACTACTCTACATAAGTTACGGAATCCTTATGGTAACCCACACATTGATTACCCCGTACCGGTATGGTCAGTACCCTTTGTATCTTGTATGAGTGCGGTGGATCGACTACTATACGTAAAAACAAATCATAGGCACAGGTTAGTACTATCCATCAATACATATACTTACAGTATGGGTCACCGTGAGGGTAAGGAGAACACCTCCCTAAACCTTGTACACCTGCTCCCAAAGGCAACCCCCAACCATACAGTTTTCAGTCCAGGTCCCTTCGATATAGGGGTGTGGGAGGGGCTGGTTAACGTCCATGGGGCCAAATCCACAGCTTCACCTTTCGACATGGTGAAGGGGGGCAACTGTGCCTGTCCTCAGCGTCCCAACTAGTGTTCAGCAGCAATACCTCAAGGCCTGCTCCATGTCCCAGCTAGCATTCATTGCAGAGCTGTGTGCCGGAATTACATCACCAGGGCACTGGAGGTGACACGCCAACTCCTGTGTCAGATTCGGAAGCGTTGGACCAGCCGCCTGCACCACATTCTCTGAACTCAGCTCCAGCACTCTGCTGCATTCTGCAAAAAACTTTGTACATGCTGCTAGGCAAAGAACAGAGACTTTACATGAGGGCTGCAAGCCAAACAGGGGGGAACACCCCTGGTGGGCACATAAAGGAAAGATGGGACCACAATTAGAGCCACAGACCCGTAACCAGTAGGGAAGTTTTTGAAGTGTTTGCTTATGTTTCCTACAGAGGAAGAACCAATCATCTCTCACGTAGCTGTCCTGGAAGATGAAAGGGGAATCTTGTATTTTATTATTTGTTGATTGCTAAAGATCCAGCATGTCTTTGTTGTATATGTACTCTGCACATGCGTATTATCAATAAATCTTTTCCTGAAATTCCTCCTGAAAAACAGCACAACACTTCCTGCATCAACAGTCTCAAAGCTGTATACCTCCATTGTCAGATCTAAGGTACTATGCATGACAGATAGTCTCAGGAGATCTGGAGTGTTTTCTTTGCTAAAAAGTCAGCTGTATTTGAGGATCCTGCAGACAAACATCTCCCTGCTTCTGCTTCATACATTGAGTGCATTTGTGCATTTTGGCTATCTCCTGCGCCTACTGGATTATTCTTTCATCAGGACCACCTTCCATCAGGGGCAGGGCTGACATGAGGAAGAAAACTCCTGCCTCTACCAAGATGGCCACCCCCACACAGAGAAAAAAAAATGTGGAACAAGACATGGGACGGGAATTCAATAATGGGGAAATTATCAGCTGCAGGGAGACCACTGGTGACTAGTTCTTTGCCATTTTTGGGTAGGGCTTTCATAGTTCAGGTTCCCATCCTGTGTCCATACTATAACAACCATACAGAATATCTCAATCAAAATATTAAGCATACTCTAAAAATTATATTACGCACGCATGCACACACACACACACACACACTTGACTTTTATCCTCAAATAAATGTTTGTAGCTAAATTCTGTTTTGAAATCAGTTGCAATGTGATTTGCCCATCTAAACATGATGGGGGACATTTATTAGGCAAATTGTAAACAAAATGAGATGCAAATGTGGCTTCCTAGCAGTTAGAAAAGTCTATGCAGTTTTTTTTTATTTGCAACTCTTGTGTCTGCAATCTTTGGCAGGCAATAGACACAGTTTTGCACAAGTCTCCGATAAGGAGCCCATACACTGCACGATTCTCGTACGAGAATCGCGCGAAATCCCGCGATCGTATGATAATCGTGCAGTGTATGGAAGGCGTGCGACTGTTTCTAATGTACGGTCGCATGACTTTTGTATTTCGAGCATGGTGGAAAACCAGCCGAGAATCGTACGATTTTTCGGCTGGTTTTTAACATGATCGAGAGATGACTGCCGAACGGGCCGGTGTGCGCACGTGCACACTGCCCGTCCAGCATTGCGATCATCGGAAGCCCGCCCCTCAGGGGGGAGGGCTTGTGATGAGCGCAAGTACGATCTGCCTCTCCAAGATGGGCAGATCGTACGTTTTTTAAATTACTTTACAACCCTCGCAAGACTTTTGTCTTGCGAGGGTTGTAAAGTGTATGGGCACCTATAGACTTACCACAGGGGGAAAAAGACAGCTTTCAATCAAGATGAGGCCAATTTTTATTCAAAACACATGCACAAATAAGGAGTGGTCAGGGTCAGGTAGTATTCTGTTTTACCTGACCACAGCACTGGCAATGAAAGTTGATTAAAGAAAGCAATAATGGTTCTTTTTCTAAAATGCAGTACAAAAATGGCAACCTGGTGACAGATAATTGTTTCAAACTTACTTCAAGAATATTCAAAGAGTGTTGTGCAAAGTGCCAATGAGTTACTCAATGGGTAACTCATCAACATGCACAGAGGCTCCACGCAGGTCCAGGACAAATTAAAACAATTGGTCGGAGCCGGCCATGGCGTCACGGCGGGTTGCGCCCAGTTGTCATCATTTAATGACAGCCTGTTGTCTTCAAATAACCTGAGGGCCCTGGTCTGTCATTGAAGGACAACAGCTGGGCGGAGCCAGACGTGACATCACGGCTGGCTTCACTTATTTGTCTGTTGCGGAGAAAATGGTCTGCTTCGCATATGCATTCGGCTCGGCTGCTGTACAGGCTTTTGTGAAAAGCCCGTACAGCAGCCCTTGGGTTCGACTGAATCGAAGGGCTCCAGCAGCCGAAGTGAGCCAAAGGATCAGCCAAAGCTACAGCTGGATCCTTCGGCTCCCCTTCACCTCCCCTGCCCGCCCACAGTACAAGCTCCAATTTGCAGTGGCAGGGAGCAGTATACAGCTTGCTATTGGCTATTTTAAATTGCCATAGCAGGCTGGCTATTGTACACGCCCACTGCCTGCTGTTAATCAGCAGAGGAGCGTACCTAAAGAGAAAAGTCCTCCTCTGCTAATTGACATCAGCAGTGGCCGGGTGCAATAACCAGCCTGATATTAGCTATTGGATTTTTAAATAGGCAATCACAGGCTTGCTATTACTTCCACCACTTCAGATCAATCAGGAGGGGATCGGACATGAAGGAGAAAGTTCTCCTTCAGGTACATAACTCTTATCTGTAGTGGTTGGGAGCAATAACGAGCCTGCCATTGGCCATTTCAAATAACAATAGCCGGCCAAATATTGCAACCCTTAATGCTTGCTTTGTTTACATTCAGCTCCCAGCAGCATAATCTTGCCGCCGGCAGCTGCCATTTAATTAGTTCTAGGACATGTGCTGTCAACCAGGTGGTTGAACTCTGTTTCTTTTTAAAGAGGTTTGGTGAAAGATAAGGAGATTTAGGACCGCTCCAAAATCTGAAACATTGAGTAAGACTTGTATATACCTCTTTATTTTCTTTTTTACCTTTTAAAACTGTGAACTATATCTGTTTGTAAAAGAAGATTTTTGTACCAAGAGATGTGATTAACATGAAAAAAAATGTTACAATGCCAAATCTCAGAAAAAAACAGATACTCAGAGAAATTCCAACAGAAATTCCAACAGACATACCATCTCTAATAGAACTGTAGAAAAGCTTAGCATACCTAACCCTTGATGTCAGGAAAAGGAGGTTTGGACAGGCAAAGCTGTCCAAAGGAAAGACCAGCCGGTATAAAGAGCAGGAGACTGAAGCTAAACACTTCTAATAATGGGCTTCAAGGAAAAGGAGGCTCACGATAAGATAGGATGCGACCTGGTTAGACAGCCAATTTTGTAATGAGACAGCCATTGCTGTGAGAGCCCTCTCAGCAAAAATCCAAATAGAAAGAAAAGGCTGGATAGATAAAACTGAAGGGTACTAACCCTGAATCCTCCTGAAGGAGGGAGTAGGGTGATCAACAACACCAGCATTAAAGGGTAGGCATGGACAAGGGTATACCAAAACCCAAACTGGTATGTAAGAACATCAGGACTAGAAGGAGCATAAGGTGTCCTTTCAACCAACCCCAGGAAGTGTTATTAGGATGTATTGGGCACACTGCAACCTGCATAGCCACTTAATAACTATATGTTTCAAGAATCATCCAACCTGCCCCTGTAAAAGCAGAATTCTAGTATTAGGACTACCAATATTCACCTGATAGGGAATAGGAAAGAGGAAGGAATTTAAGGAGACTAACTCAGAATACTGCAGCTCAGCCATCTAAAGAGGACCCATCTCCTGGTGCTCAGGTCCCACAAAGGCCTTCAGACTTACACTATCCCTACTACAATACAAAATGCCGCAGGGGGTACAGAACCTTCCATAGATGGATAGTTCTTTCTAAAAAGGAAAGTAGGTCATTCACATGCTAAACCCTCATTTTTTAATGTGGGCATCATGAGTTGAGCGGATCCGAAAGGCAATACCTTGACTCTAGGAAAGAGAGTGCAGTCGCAAAACACACTATCCAGAATAGGGAGAAGGTCACCCAACTGTCACAGGGAGAGTTCCCAAACCTACCTGGAGGTAAAAGTCCTATAGCATAAAGATAATGTCCAGCAGAGATCAGATCAGAAGAACGACAACAGAAGGATACTCAAATGACTAGGAAAGTGCCTGTTCCAGAGAATTAAATTAAAGGGGCAGGCAAGAGGATATTTCACTTAGGGGAGTCCTCCAAGGACCCTTACAGAAGGGCTGGGTGCACATTAATGTAGAAAGCTGAGCAGAGGGGTTAGAGGGCATGTTACATATTACAGTGAACGTCGTCGCAGCGTAAGCAATAATTCTAGGGCCATTAATCAATGATAACACTAAACTGATGAGCGGTAAAAGCTTTTAAAGTGTCGCCTGTGGTCAATTTATGGTATGGAAGTTTTTTGCGATTCCGCCGATGTGCACAATTTTAAGGCTTGACATGTTTGGTGTCTATTTACCAGACGTGACCCCATCTTTTATATTTTACCAAAAAAATTGGGCAATAATAATTGTTGCCTAACAATGTAAAAAAAAATCCAAAATTTTCAGTAATTTTTCCTAGGGATGCACCGATACCACTTTTTTAAGGCCGAGTACGAGTACCGATACTTTTTTCCAAGTACTCGCCGATACCAATTACCGATACTTTTTCTTAAAGGGACAGGTCACATTTTTTCTAAAGCAATACAAAATCATGATTTTAGGTCAGTTACTTAATATTATGAAGAACATGAACACTCTGTAGTGTGGCACAGCTATATCCAATTCTGCATACCTGGCTTTATATTATAAGAACTTTATAATATAAAGCCAGGTATGCAGAATTGGCTACAGCTGACCTTTATAGTAAAAAAAAATCTCAGTGGTAATTAAATACCACCAGAAAGAAAGCTCTATCTGTCCCCACAAATTGTATAAAATTCATTTCAGTACAGCGTTGCATGACAGAATAAACGTCAGTCAAAGTACCGCAACTCTGAATACTGAAAAATGGCCTGGCCAGGAAGGGGGTGTAAACACCTGGTTCAAGTGGTTAATTGTGCACAAACAGACAAAAATCCTGAAGTGGACACAAGGGGTTTTGTAGACAGGGGAGGCAATAGAGTTGTAAGTGACACTGAAAGCAGAATTTTTGAAGCCAAGGGATTGAAGCTTTCTGAGGAGTAGCTGCTGGTAACGGTGTCAAAGGAAGCAGAGATGTATACGGGTTTTAGTAGTGGCCTATAGTTTTAGCAATTAGTAAGTCATTGAATATTAGGGGGACAGTTTCTGTGGAGTGTTGCCGACAAAAGCCAGATTGAAAGGGGCCGAGAAGGTTATAAACAGTGAGATGATGACTCAGATGATTGCAGAGTAGGTGTTTAAGAAGTTTAGAGTTAAACAGGAACAAGGAGATGGGCCTTAGGTTGGGGTCCAGGGAGGGCTTTCTTAACTATGGGGGTGACTAATGCATGTTTTAGAATGGCGAGGAACATGCCGGAAGAGAGGAAAATAATAAAAATGCGAGTTAGAGAATGTAGAATAGAGCAACAATGTTACCAGCAAACTTGTTAGGGAATGGGGTCCAGGGGGCAGGTGGTTGGGTGGGTGTCAGACAAAAGTAAAGCAACTTTATCTCTGGTAACAGGGTCGAAGGAGGAAAGTAGTGAATGTGGCGGCAGACTTGGTATGTTAGCATCACAAGAGATAGCATCACAATTTCATCACTGTAATAAGGTTTGTTGGATATCAAGAAAAAACAGCTTAAGTGCAGCCAGTTTGTATCTGGATACTGCGAGGAGGAGTGCATACCAGTAGGTATGCACCCATGGCCGGAGTGGTAATATTTCCAACTGGGTCTGTACACCTAAAATTCAAGTGCTACCAGAGCTTTGCCCTGCTAGAGAGCTGTTGGGTCCTAAGCATACTAATACGGAGTGGACAAACTGTCTCCTTCATTTCTCTCTACTCCAAAGCGGAAAGTGTCCTGTGTAGCTATGTTGTCTGATCCTATAAGTATGCTGCTAAGGTTAAACAGAGGGTGGCACAAAACATTTAGCCTAAGGGGCGGGAAGTAAACAATTGGCTTTGGTCTCAATCAATAATACAGTTAAAGGAGCAAAGCACAAACAATAAATACACTTTGCACTGTAAATGACTTGCAGACTATTGTAAGTAGGGATGCACCGATACAGATACTAGTATCGGTGCCGATACAGAGCATTGGGCAGGTATCGGGAGCATTTGGGTGACTCGTATTCACCCAAATGCTCCCGATACCGGAAATTCATTCACGCCGCCCGGCTTCCTAATTGGCCAGGAAGCCAGCTCCATGCTCCCTCATCACCAAGGAGCATGAAGCTGGCTTCCCAGCCAATCAGGAAGCCGGACAGTATGTAATGACTCCCCGCACAGCTTTCTGATTGGTCGGGGAGCTGGCAAACCAAGAAGCCGGGTGGCGAGTCATTAACCGCTCCCCAGATTTCTGATTGGCCGGGAAACCAGCTCCATGCTCCCTCGACACTTGGTGACAAGGAAGAATGGAGCCTGCTCCCAGGCCAATCAGGAAGCCGGACGTCCGGCTTCCTGATTGGCCAGCTTCCCGACCAATCAGGAAGCCTGGCAGCGAGTCATTATCTTTATGCCCCCCAGCTTCTTGATTGGCCAGAAAGCCCAATCCATCTTACCTCGTTACCTGGTGAGGGAACATGGAGCCGGCTTCCTGGCTAATCAGCAAGCCGGGCGGCAAGCCAATACACGCCGCCGGGCTTCCCGGCTAAACAGACTTCCTTAATGGTACTTTCGGTATCAGAATTCGCTATCGGCAAGTATGGAAAACAATATCGGTACTCAATACCGAAAAATCTGCATAGGTGCATCCCTAATTGTTAGTGAAAAGCCATCACTAAAATGGGATAGGTAGGAGAACTGTGCAAATAAAATACCAAATGGCAAATGCAGACACAGTCATAGTAGACAATCATTTGCTCTTGCTGTCCTAGCTGATCATGTCACCCACCTATTAAGAGACAGTGCACAATTGTAATGTACTATTATTGTATGTAAGCTCCCTTTTTCTTGTAATATAAACATTGAAAAGGGAGACAACTATTACAATAGTTTAAGATAAAAAATGGTTACTTAAATTAGTATTAGTTATACCATACCTTAATATCTTCTATTTCATCTGGCACAATTTTATACGCGGATATAGTCCCGCCCAATCTAAAATTGGAGACATAAATCTAATTACTTTTCACATTTAGGTGAGACGATAATTATTTCTGTATATAATCACATGAGATATGTATTTTTAGTTTAAAAGGGTAGTAAGTAATTAGATGAAAAGCAATGTGCACTGTGCATGTCAACAAATTTAATAGCACCTTCCGTTAGTCTAATGACAATTATCTTCTAACATCTGACCAGATGTAAATGATCATTGCACATTAGAGCTGCAGCTAACGATTATTTTCAAAATCGATTAGTTAGCCGATTATTAAGTTCGATTAATCGGTTAATCGGATAAACAATCAAATACATTTTTAAAAATGGCTCCAGTGATGGACTACTAGTTTGTATTGAAAGGAGCAAGCTTGGAGCGGTGGAAATAAAAAAGAAAAAAAAAGTGTGGTGTGCAATATAGTGAAATGGAAAGTGTAAACATCAAGCATCCCAATTATTACCCCTCATCACGAAACACCGGACGACTAATATCCCCCTATGGATAATGCTAGAAATCCCAGAGTGTTCTCCAATCCCACCCCTGGCACTACCGTGGCTGCCGCCTAACAATAGACCCCTTACGCTTAGCCCTATTATGAAGCAAGCTTTAAAAGTGTGGGACTCTCTGAAATATTCAGCAGACTTCATATCTCCCTACCAACTGCCCACAGGATACAATAGCTTTCAGTGCTGGGAACTCAGACACTGTATGTTTCATTCAGAGGTCCTGATGCTAAAAGCAATGTCCTATTCTATTCCATTCTCTCTGTACCTTATGTAACCATAATCACTTGTTTGTATACTTAAGTGGACTTTAGCCCCTTTAACTAACAATCACATCAGCATGCAACCTAACTCGTCTGTGTAAAGGTGCCCACACACCTTGCGATAATCCTACGATAATCGCGGGAAATCCCGCGATTGTACAATTATCGCAAGGTTTGTGGAAGGCGTGCGACCTCTGCTACTGTAAGGTCGCACAACTTTTATCTTAGGAACATGTTCGAAAACACGCCGACAATCGTACGATTCTCGGCGGGTGTATGGCATGTTCGTAAGATAAATCCCGCACGGGCCGGTGTGCGCAAGCGCACACTGCCCGTTCAGCATTGCGGTCATCGGACGCCCGCCCCTCAGCGGGGCGGCTTGCGATCATCGCAAGTATGATCTGCCTGTCCAAGATAGGCAGATTGTACGTTTTTTTAATTACCTTACAACCATCAAAAGACAAAAGTCTTGCGATGGTTGTAAGGTGTGTGCCCAGCATTAAAAGATGTCAGCCCGGGGATCACTGCGCCTGAATCTACTATTAAGCTACCCACTTCTAGCAGACATGAAAGAATAATGAGAAACACATAATTTTAATCTTTAAAATTAGGGGGGCACATGTGCGGTGCTTGGAAAACGGCCGCTTGACCCCGGAGCTCTGTGCCTCGTCGGCCGAACATCACTCACCGCAGCAGCTTCGCGACTTGATGGCTGGTGGCTCCTCTAGAAAGCGCGGTGTATGCTGTAAGGGGGATCGCTGGTCTTCTGGCACCCGATCCAAGATGGCGCATGTCTCCTCTTCGCCTCTAGACCGTGTGTCTCCATCTCCCCCACCGCAGTGCACGGACGAACACTCGGAGGGCGGTGATCCAGCTCCTGTGAGCAGGGCAGCCATCAGGGGGGTACGGCCGATACTCATGTAAGGGGCCCAGGCAGCCTGCCCGGGTCCCTTACATGACTATCAGCCGACGGTGAAGGGCGAGGAAGCGGAGGCCTGGCCCTAGGCGCGCAGGGCCCCAGCATTGCCGCTCCAGTAGCTTTGAGACAAGCTAGGGCCCCATCAGCGACGCTGCTCGTCTAATGTCGAACTGGCCGGAAATGATGTCACGTTAGTGACGTGACTTCTGGCCGGTCCGGCGGCAGACGAGGCCATGTGTGCACAGGTAAGAGGAGCTAAGAAGGAAGGAAGGAAAGGAGAGAGGGAGATGCAGCCCTGACCAGCCCACCTGAGACCCCTTCAGAGCCCACCATAGACAGTCTCAGGTGGGCTGTGCAGGGTCACTCTCAGGTGGGTCCTGTGTCCAGCGCATCACCAAGCCCTGCGTCCAGCTCGTCACTAAGCCCTGCGTCCAGCTCGTCACTAAGCCCTGCGTCCAGCGCGTCACTAAGCCCTGCGTCCAGCGGCGCGGGGGGGCCCGGCTTAAAGCTGTGTAAGGGGCCCCAAAATTTCTGATGGCTGCCCTGCCTGTGAGTAGGCTCTCTGATGTCCGCAGGTCCCCTGCCTCCACATAATCTCTCGTAGAGCGAACACTGGAAGACATGCTTATGCCACAGCCTGTTTCTTCCCCATTGAGTCCTGACATGTTGCCCAAGGCTCAGATACTACAGATCTGCTCGCTTACCCTGCCTTACTATCCAAAATATCTGCTTTGTTTGATCAGGGCCTTAATTAAATGGCCACGAGAATCACTACTGATATCAGATCTGATCTCAAGGCACTTGGTGCTCGTATTGATGTTGTGGAATCTAAATTGGATACTACAATTGCCTGCACTAATCAAAATACTACCTGCATCCAGGAACTACATGGTCAGCTGGAAGAGGCCTTGTCAAAAATAGACGACCTTGAAAATAGATTGCGCAGGTACAACTTTTGTGTCAGGGGCTCCATGAATCGGTGACAGATTTGGATGCTGCTATAAGTTCCCTTATCAAAGATTTGCTTCCTGATCTGGAGGATCATCGTATGGAGCTGGACCGTGTATGCCGGGCACTTGCTACGGCTTGCCCAGATGGGTCCCCTAGAAATATTGTGGTGAAACCCCACTTCTAACAGGTCAAAGAAGCCGTCATGCACAAAGCTAGAGATCGCTTATAACTATCTTTACTGGGACACTCCATTCAAATTTTTGCTGACATTTCACCAACCACCATTCAGAAATGCCGCTCCCTGAAACCTCTTTTCCAGGTCCTCACTACCAAAAGGCGTTAAATTTCTCATACAAAAATAAATCTTACTCCTTTGCCAACTTTCCTGATGGAGAATGTTTATTGCTTCAATTGGGTATGATGTCCACGGTGCCCTCTACATCGGCCTCTCTGGATCGTCCTGCAAGACTGCTATCTCCGCTGTGGTGTCAAGTTGGCAGTAGCAAATCTCCATCACCCCTGAACCCTGGATGAACAGTCCTTGTCCTTTGACTGATTTCTCTCCTATTTACGTATAACACCGTTATACGTCACCAAGTGCCTACTGTTTTGCATTGCTTTTTTATGCATAGCTTTTTTATAGCTAGGGTTTTCTGTTTTGCTCCACGGCCTACCGGGCATGGGGCCAATGTTGATTACTGTTTGCGGTTCATATTTGCTGTTATCTGGTGCCTTACTAATTTGTATGTTTTGCGGGGTGGGTCTCAGCCGTTGCAGGTGGCCGTGCACCCTGGATTGGTTTAGTTCCTGGGCTGTTAGCCCCCTGCCAACACCAATCCCTGTGTCGCCGTTGTGCTTGTGCTTTTGGAATGAGGGTGCTTCCCTCACTCCTGTTATACTGTATATATACTTCTCTTTGTGTTTTCCCCTGTTTTCTTCCGCTTCTCTCTCCTTTTTCTGCTTCTTAGGCTCCGAGACTCCGTGTTTACATCCATTCTGCATCCTCTCTTGGTGGTCTGGTCTTCTACACTCCTATGGCCTAGTTCTCCGGCACCTCAACTTTTGTACGTTACCTTACAGTGGATCTCTGATCGCATGTCTTCAGGTACACCTTTCACGCTAGCGACTCATAGCACCAGGGGCCTTAACTCTCCGGTCAAGAGACAGTCAGCCTTTAGCTATTATCACTCTCAACATGTTGATGTTATATTTTTACAGGAAATGAATTTCCCTGCCACGTATCAGCCTAAGTTTTTGCATAAGCACTACCCGCAGTTTTATTCGGCCAATGGGGTTGATAAGATTAGAGGGTTAGCTATTTGCTTTTCTTTTTTTTATCAGATATTATTTATTTGTTTTTTCTTTTTCCTTTCCATACATTGTGAACATTGACAATAAAACCACAACTCAAAACAACTAACAAAACAAACAAAAAAAAACCCCCGAACCTAAGAACAACAACAGAACGATCCCTATCTGCAGTCCCTACTTTTCTATCTATCTTTATTCTATTTATTTTTATTATTTTTTGTCCTCTTAATCCAGGAGGTCCCAAGTCCGACTGATATTCATATTTTCAATCCACCTATTCCAAATTCCCTGAAATTTACCTAACTGGCCCCTCATCCTGTAAGTATGTTCTTCAAACCGAACATATTTACTAGCCTCAGCTTTCCATTCTTCAATTGTAGGGGGATACTCCGATGTCCATTTGACTGCTATTAATCTTCTAGCCAGAAACAGTAGCCTTTTTATTGCCAAAATGCTGTTATAATCTAGATAGTCAGAGTTGAAACCTCCTAGAATGCATGTTAATGGGTTAGTATCCACTATATTTCCATATATTCTATTTAAACATTCAGTCACCCCTGTCCAGTACCTTTTTAATTTTGGACATCTCCATAATAAAGTTTGGGTCTGTAGGGGCCCCTATTTTGTATAAAAACTCCGGGGTTCTGTGCACCCTATGTATAATAAATAATTGGGTTAATCTATGTGATAAAGAAAGAGACACATCCTGCACTCCTTGAAGTACTGCCCTCCATATTTCCTCATCAATTATGCCTATATCCTCTGTCCAGCGCTCCCTACATATCAATGGAAATTTCCTTAGTTCCTTTTTAAAAAAACTGTAATACACCCGGGATATTATCCATTTAGACTTCTTAGCTTTAACTACCTGATCTATCAAGGGAGTTGGAGCAAAGCATGCTGCAGGAACCAAAGCTTGCACACTCAATGCATGCCTTAGTTGCAAATATTGAAAAAAACATTTTATTCTCGAATTGGTATTCTACTCTTAGTTGGTCATATGTCTTAAACACCCCCCCCTGAGTATAGTTGCATTAATGAAACTATCCCGAGTTTCTCCCAGTTACAAAAGCCCTGTAATTTAATGAGTTCAGGTAGTTGATCGTTTGCCCACAAGGGAGTGTAGCTAGTATGTCCTTCTATATCCATAATCCTTTTGCTGAGTCCCCATATTTTCTTTAGCAATTTCATTGTGGGTATCCCAGACCCCTTCTTTATATATGCCTGAGTTTCTAATGCTCTTAATGGGTCTACCCCTTCAAACATACTTGCCAAAATTTTATATGAGGAGTTCGTTGCCCCATTCAGGTCCCATCCCGTAAAGTGTTGAAATTGCGCTGCCACAAAATACAGCCATGGGTTTGGGACTGCTAGCCCACCCTGATCACTGGTATTTGCTTTTCTAAGGCTGTGTCGTTTCCTCTTGAACTGGAGATTAGGGACCCTGAAGGTCGCTACTTATTGTTAAAAGGCTATATTGAGGACCATCTGTTCACGTTCATTTCCTATTAGGCTCCTAATAATACTCAGATATCGTTCCTCTGCTCTATGTTGCAGACCCCCTTCCCTCACGTAGCGGGTACTTTGATTTGCGGGGGGGGGATTCCAATATCACTTTAGATCTTTGTATTGATCGCTCTTCTGGGGGCAGTTATCGAACTAAACGTCCATCTAAACAGGGAACGGTTTTGGCTCAGTTGTTACATTCCTACTTTTTGATTGATGTTTGGAGGGAACTAAAACCTACTGCAAAAGATTATACCTACTACTCCCCAGCCCATTCGATTGTGCCCCTAGTTGCCTCCTCTAAAATTAGAGGTATATCCTAGTCAGATCATTCCATGGTTCTGCTGTCAATGCCACACATGAGAGATCCAGATAGGTAATTTTATTGGAGGTGTTCTCCTTCAGGTCCTCCTCCTCAGTGATGAGCCGAACACCCCCTTGTTCGGTTCAAATTCGAATTTCCGATCATGGAAAAAGTTTGAATTCAAACTCAATGCAAGTCTATGGGGTAGAATATTGAAAATCAAATGTCCCCATTTTGAAGCCCCATATGCAATTTATTGGCCATAAAAAGTGTATGGGGATCCGGGTACTGCCCTGGGGGACAGGAATCAATGAAAAATACCGCTTTTAAAGGAGCAGTGATTTTAACCACTTGAAGACCGGGGTGTTTCACCCCCTTCCTGGCCAGGCCATTTTTCAGTATTCAGCGTTGCGGTACTTTGACTGACGTTTATTCCGTCATGCAACGCTGTACTGATACGAATTTCATACCATTTTTTGGGGACACATAGAGCTTTCTTTAGGTGGTATTTAATCACCGAGCGGCCATGGACGGAAGGTGGTTAACATTGCTTAAAGGTAATAATAAAAATGAATAATTCCTTTAAATATCATGCCTGGGGGGTCCCCTTAACCTGCCTGTAAAGTGGCACATCTGTACAATGTATAGAACCTGCTGTAGCAAAACTGACATTTCTAATGAAAAAAAATGTTTTAAGCGTGCAGTTCCCCCCTTCCAAACAATACCAGACCCTTAACCGTGGGGTTTTCCCCAAAAGTCATACCAGACCTTAACGGTCTGGTAGAAATATTTAGGAGGGACCCCATGTAAAAAAAAAAAGGGGAAAAAGTGCGTGGGGTTCTCCATCAAAGTCATACTTGGCCCTTAAGGTCTGGTAGGATTTTTAAGGAGGAACCCCCACCCCCAAAAATGGAGGGAAAAAATGTGGGATTCCCCCTAAAATTCCATACCAGACCCTTGATCTGAGCATAGGCTTGGCAGATGCGCCCCCCGTGAATGAGTAAAGGGGGGAAAATAGAATAAATAACACCAGGCGTTGTCTACGAAGACTACGACTCGACGAAATAAAAAAATAAATAGAAATAAATTTTTTTTTAAACGAACACCTGCCGCAGAATGGCATTTTGACAGATGCTTGCAACTTATAAACAATTTGGCGGAGCTAGCAGTGAAAGCTAGCTCCGCCCAACTGTTTACAGTTGTAACAGATGAGCCATGATTGGGCAAAGTCTTGCAGCTGACCTGTGGTCAGGTGCAAGCCTTTAGCCAATTATGACTTCACAAGGCACATTGCCTTGTGGGGCGTTCAGCGGGCGAACAGCACGCCGAACGCCCTGATAGTTTGTGTGTTCGACGAACACACAAACTAGTGATGTTCGAAACGAACTCACGTTCAGCTCGCACAGAGCCCATCTCTATTTGACAGCAGGTGGGTGCAATAGCCAGCCCGCTATTGGCTATTGCAATTTAAAATAGCCAATAACAAGCTAGAAATTGCTCCCAGCCGCTGACAGTAAATGGGACAAATTATTTCTAGCCATGAACACTGATGAGAAGTGTGATTGTTTTAAGAAAACATTACAAAATGCTTTTACCAAGTGCATACCATTGGGTAATAAAAATAAAAGATTGAGAGCTAAGCCTGCAGGGCTAAATAAAACTGTAAAACAACACATCAAAGACAAAAAGCTTGCATTTAAAAAATATAAGATGGAGAGGACTGCATTGGCATTCCAGAGCTACAATGAATGTAATAAGAGATGTAAACATGAAATTCGAGCTGCTAAAACAGATTACGAAAAGCATATAGCCACAGTCAGTAAACAGAACCCCAAAAAGTTCTTCCAATATATAAACAGTAAAAAGGTAAGAAAAGAGCAGGTAGGCCCAATAAAAGATGAGAATGGGAGATCACAAACGACAAGGAGAAGGCTGAGGAATTAATTTTTCCTCAGTATATACTCTAGAAAAAGACGGGTTTAACGAAGATAAGAATGGGAGTAGTTCAATGCTTAAAATACTGCAGTGGTTGACGGTAGCTGGGGTTCAACAAAGATCTGCTTCACCAACTTCTTCTTCTGGCTCTGGGAGCCAGAGAATGTGCACAGTGACACCGGAAGTGATGTAATGCACATCACTTCCGGGTCCAGTGATAGGAGGAGAGATCATTACGAAACATCGCTATACGATGTAACATTTATTTTGTCAATAAAGAAAATTGACTGAAATACTTATTGGAGTGCGAGTTACTTTTCTACCACGTGTACCGACGCTGGATCGCTTGTATTTAAACAGCAATCATCTGCTGTTTAAAACGGTACCAAGAACATGGCTGCAGCAGCAGCTGTGTTCATGTTATAACCAGTTCGAGCAGATGACGTGTACTTACGTGAACCCGCTATAAGTGGTTAATGGTGTTGTATGTGATTTTATATTTCCTATACTTCAATAAAAATTTGGTTTCAAAAAAATATATATACTTTTTTTTTAAGAGTCAAAGCTCCAGTCTTAATCATTTGTACATCCTTCTCTCCTGTACTGAAAGTGCTTACTCTGATTTCACTGCACACTATAAGCATCTAACAGTATGCATTACAAGTGTCAGTAAGTTGGATAGAGCCCTCCTCCTCTAGTGGCAGGAGGTATCTAGTGAAAACAGAAATGATGATTCTTGATGAACGAGACGAAATTCCCACAGTGGTTGCCGCTGTCGTCAACCATTCGGTCAGCATCCCTCAATTAGCTGATCGAAGGAGCAGGTCGGAAAATCTTTGGACAGAAACAGCAGCCAATCAGCTGCCGGCTCTGTACAAGTATTAAGAATACAATGAAGACTAGGGGTGCAACTAAAGATTATTTTCATAATCGATTAAATGGCCGATTCATTTTTTGGATAATCGGATTAAAAAATTTAAATAAATACCACCCTTAATTTAAAAAAAAATACACAAATGGAGTGTTACAAAGTTTACTTCAAAATAAAACTGCACGCACAAATGTTTGCAATTGCACTGCACTGGAACGCACAGTATTGCGGTAACGTGTGTTTCAGTGAGGGCGATTACACTGTGGGTGGGAGGCACATTTGGAGTGCCATTGAAATGAATGACACGGCAACGCACCACACACAGCAGAATTTGTCAGGCCGAAACAGAAAATTACTTTTTTTCCCCCACCTTAACCAGTAACAAGGTGTAATGTTCGTGCCGCCACTCGGGCCGGCGGCACAGTCCGACGTCCTTCTGTGCAGGCGCGCCACAGGACTCGGGCTTCTCCGTCTAGGAGACAGCAGCAGGCGCAGGCGCGTCACAGGGCTCCTCCTCCACTCACACGAGCCGTCGGCTTAAAGCTGCGGTTCACTAATTAATCGGCGTCCTACTAACGAATGTGGCAGGATGCTGATCAACACAGTGTCACCTCACCTCCTTACTCGGACCCCGGAACAGCCAGAGAGATCCACCCGCTGTGGACCTGCAGAAGCCGGGATCGATTATCCCAATACCAACCGCAAGTACTTGGGTCTCTCTGCTTAGGACCTCAGGAAGCATTAACTCTGTCTGTGCTACAAACAAATGCTTATGTCATTGATTGTGCTTATCCTCATACTTCTCTGCATTAACTCTACCTATGCTGCAGCCAAGTGCTTGTTTCATTGATTGTACTTATCCTCATACTTCTCTGCATTAACTCTACCTATGCTGCAGCCAAGTGCTTGTTTCATTGATTGTGCATATCCTCATACTCCATTGGATTAACTAACCGCAGTAGATCGTTGCCTGCAGCCACTACCAAAATCACGCCCAAACAACGCACGGGTATGATGTGAAGCAGCACTCTCGCCGCCTTACTCTATACAGAGGCATAAGAGACCTAGCTGCAGACTGACCCCATTCAATTCTCCGCTGTTGCGATCCATAGGTACACCTCCCCAAGGTGGGATGTTGCACAAGGCAGCTGAACGTAAATAAAGCAGGTAGTGGGCTGGTGCAATAGCCAGCCTGCTATTGGTCATTTCAAACTGCAATAGCAGGCTGCCTATTGCACCCGCCCACTGCTTGCTGTGCCCTCCTCCCAGCGTGAAAGAGAGCTAGAGCAGTGGTTCTCAACCAGTGTGGGCTGCAGTGCTGTGACGGAGCTCCATCAATGTGTGCATTGCTTGTACAACCTTCTTGCATGCACTGTAGAGATGCCAGGAGCCAGAATGTGACGTCACTCCGGTCCAGGCACCTCTATAGGACATGCAAGGAAGCTGTAAACAATGCATGTATGGATAGAGCTCCCTTACGGCCATAGCTCCAGTTAAGCTGACACTGGGTACTAAGTAGCATATAAAAGGCTGCTTGCTGCAAGAACTGACAGTGCTGCGCTAGGGGGAGGCTAGAAAAGTGGAAGGTAGGGCTGCAACAACTAATCGACATAATCGATTATAATCGATTATTGAAAAAGTTGTCAGGCATGCAGCGACCCACTAAACAAAGAAAATATTACAGTGTATGTTCATCTTAAGTCTTTCTATAAGAACAGATCACTGTGAAGGTGCTCAGAAAAAAACCTGCAATCAGCTATGTTGCCTGCTGCAACAAAACATCTAAAAGCTAAAAAATATATATATACAGTTGTGTGAAAAAGTGTTGGTCTCCTTCCTGATTTTTCATTGTTTTGCACGTTTGTCACACTTTAATGTTTCAGATCAAACAAATTGAAATATTAGTCAAAGATAACACAACATGCAGTTTTTAAAAGGTAGGTTTTATTAAGGGAAAGCAAAATCCAAACCCACATGGCCCTGTGTGGAAAAGTGTTTGCCCCTAAACCTAATAACTGGTTGGGCCACCCTTAGCAGAAAGAACTGCAATCAAGCGTTTGCGATAACTTGCAATGAGTCTGTTACAGCGCTGTTCAGGAATTTTGGTCCACTCATCTTTGCAGAATTGTTGTAATTCAGCCACATTGGAAGGTTTTCGAGCATGAACCGCCTTTTTAAAGGTCATGCCACAGCATCTCAATAGGATTCAGGTCAGGACTTTGACTAGGCCCCTCCAAAGTCTTCATTTTGTTTTTCTTCAGCCATTCAGAGGTGGACTTGCTGGTGTGTTTTGGATCATTGTCCTGCTGCAGAACCCTTCGCTTGAGGTCACGAACAGATGGCCGCACATTATCCTTCAGGATTTTTTGGTAGACAGCAGAATTCATGGTTCCATTTATCACAGGAAGTCTTCCAGGTCCTGAAGCAGCAAAACAGCCCCAGACCATCACACTACCACCACCATATTTTACTGTTGGTATTATGTCTTTTTCTTAAATGCAGTGTTACTCTTGCGCCAGATGTAATGCCACCTTCCAAAAAGTTTAACTTTTGTCTCGTCAGTCCACAGAGTATTTTCCCAAAAGTCTTAGGGATTTCCCAAAAGTCTTGCTCAGCAGCGGTTTTCATCTTGGAACTCTACCATGCAGGCCATTTTTGTCCAGTCTCTTTCTTATGGTGGAGTCATGAACACTGACCTGAACTGAGGCCTGCAGTTCTTTGGATGTTGTTGTGGGGTCTTTTGTGACCTCTTGGATGAGTCATCGCTGCGCTCTTGGGGTAATTTTGGTTGGCCGCCCACTCCTGGAAAGGTTCACCACTGTTCCATGTTTTCGCCATTTGTGGATAATGGCTCTCACTGTGGTTTGCTGGAGTCCCAAAGCTTTAGAAATAGCTTTATGACATTTTCCAGACTGATAGATCTCAATTACTTTCTTTCTCATTTGTTCCTGGATTTCTTTGGATCTCGGCATGATGTGTAGCTTTTGAGGATCTTTTGGTCTACTTCACTTTGTCAGTCAAGTCTTATTTAACCACCTCCAGTCCGCCGATCGCCGAAAGACGGCCGGACGGGAGTCTCCTGGAAGCGGGTGGGCGTCTTTAGACTTCTTTCGTGCCCGCGCGCCCCCTGGTGCGCACGAGCAGGAAACTACCTCGATTTTAAACGAACGCTGGCCGTTTACAAACAAGACGCCCGATCGCTTGTATGATACAAGTGAGGATGACCCCCCCTCCGGTCACCGCTGCTGTCCCCGCGATCCCGGGCGTCCATCCGGTCTGGGCGATGTCTCTCTGTGCACTGAGAACGGAGGGAGATCAGGACCCGATCTCCCTCCACTCTCCTCCCGGACCGCACTATATGGAGGTGACTTGACGTGGCTGTGCGGCTTTCACATTTTCTGCAGAAGACGTGTATCTAAACCTCTGCTTTTAACCTTAGTGGTTAGACAGGTTTTTTTTGCATGCTGGCTGGCGAGTGTGCTGGGAAACTTTTTGCTATTTTACTGTTTGAAGCCCTTCCATGTGCACCTTGCTGTAAAGCTGGTAACGAATTGATGAGTGCGTTTGCCATTTGTTTTGCATTGTTAGAACACATCACAGTGCTTTATATTTTCCTTTTTATGTGACACATTGTCATGTGTTGTGATACGGTTTGTTGCGATTAAATGTACGCCTGCATCATTTTTATCACAACAAACACCAGCACAGAGAACAAAATTTTTTTAACATAAGTTGAATATTTACAGTTTTGCGTTCCTTAATTTTTTTAACCGTTTTGCAAAAAGGCGCAATTTAAAATTGACACATATTTGTTATTTATTAACTCAGTACAGTTTTATCTTTTAGATTGTCAGAAAAAGTGTTTTTTGTGTGCACTGATACTGATTTTAGTGTACTTTTATCAATGTAATTATGTAATTTTGTCAGTTTAATAATGTTTTAAAAAACATTTGTGCAATTATCGCAGGACCTACAAAATTAGTAGCACCATCTTTTTATTCTCCCGGGCCTGTGCTTTCAGAAAATGTATGGTTTGGGCGGTCTTTTACCAACTCTAAAAGCTGCAGTTGAAAATAAAAAAAGGTGAAAATGGCTAAAAGGGTCTGGACAGCTAAAAGCATTCTGCAGGGCTTGGCAGCGAAAGGGTTAAAGCATGCTTCTAAATTATGTCAAATATATACCAATCAAAAAATCTCTACATCCAGCTTAGCCATAGGGCCCAGAATTTGTGAGTCCCCACTTCATATGGAAGGTCACCGCCCCGTATGCTAAACTGGACCAAGTATTAACCTAATATTTATATATAAACAATCAGTACTGATTTAGAAATGGCTTAAAGCTGAGTACATCATCTGGACCCGGCAGTTTTGTAGCCTGCAATAAATAAAACCAATTAGTTTCCCTTCCAAGGACCTCTTCATCAATATCCCCCCCTCTGGAGTTTTCATGAATTCTGTCAAACACCTGAAAGTGTTAATAGGAAGCATCGAAGTTATGAGACAGTCCTACAAATCTACTAATAGGGGTGGATACATCTCCATTCTAAATCAAATAGATGTGAGATCATATATCCTTTGGCCTTTGATGATCCACATTTACATGTCATTAAATAGAATACTACAGTCATAAACCAATCTGCATAGTGTTTAGCTAAAAAGATATCAACATTAGGTAAAGTAAGCCTCTCCCCATTTCTACCCACTCACAATAGTTGCAGTTTCCACATTGTTAGGCACCTTTCTTTTTTTATTTTTTATTTTAATTCTTTATTTTTCCAATTTTATCACAAAGAATACACAGAAAAGTAAAAAAGCAATAATACAAAGGAAGCAGAAAAATAATACTTCGAACAGTAACCTTGTGAAGTAGACCAGATCAAATATCTATGGCAGTTTAATACTATGGAACTGGGCAGTAAAATAGCAACATATCTGACGAAAGTATACT
>NW_017307823.1:181722-185593 GCF_000935625.1 Nanorana parkeri
AGCACCAGGGGTCGAAAAACCAAGCATACAGCTTGAACAACTAGTGACAGGGCAAAGGGGACACATCGGGAGCAAAACCCTCAACACCCAACACCGCACCCCCATTCCCAAGAGTGGTCAGGAGGACCCAAGCAAGGACCCATAAGTGGGGGAGTAACCAGTAAAACCGGGTGTGGGTGAACCGTTCTTGCTTATGATAGGCAGAAACCAAGAGTTCCTCCATAACCTTAATCTCATTAACCTTCGAGAACCACAACTCAATAATTGAAGGCTCAGTTGACTTCCAACACAAAGGAATACAGGCCTTTGCAGCATTCAGTAGATGTAGCGTAGGTGTAAGGGTAAAGTGGCGGCCGCGCATGTGCACAAACCAAATATTCTTGTGTTCGAAAAACATGCCATAGTGCGCGTGCAAACTGGAAGTGAGGAAAAATATGCGCAGCGGTTGCCGCAGCGGAAATGACTCTGCTACTCTAATAGTTCCACATATAAAAATGAACCTGCCCTTGCCCCATTGCTGATGGTCTTTCAGCTAGTGTTCCTGTGTGCCTGCATTCTGTTGGATTCATGTTACCTGCTTGACCCGATTTGTTTGGACTTCTCAATTGATTGCTGCCTGCCCCTAACCTCTGCCTCTTTCCTGGACTTTACCTTCTGCCTCCTGATTTTGTACCCTGCTGCCCGGCTGGCTCCAATCTTTGGCTTTCCTGACCACGCTTCGTTCTCTTGAGCCTGTTCCCACACTGCCTGCTCGGTTGGACCTCTGGCTTGCTGACTACCTGCTACCAGGACGTATCCTGCACAGTGTCGGGTTCCCATCTGTGGCACTCGTGCTCCTCGCTGTCCGCCCACTCTCTGTTCTCATCTTCAGGGGTGGAAGGACACTAGCTGCAAAAGAAGCCTCCTCACCTTCCGGTCTCTCAGGTATGTGACAGTAGGAGGTAAGCAGCTGGGTCATCCCCCAGAGACACTCCAGTTAAGTCTTGACATATCTTGGCTACCTGATCCCAAAACTTACGAATGCGAGGACATGGCCAAAAAAATATGTAACATGGAACCTACTTGGCCACCACATCGCGAACAAAGGGGTGAGCACTGTGGAATGATCTTATGTAACGTCTCAGGGACCCTGTACCAACATGAAAGGATCTTAAATCCAGTATCTTGAATCCTGCTGGACATCAAAGCTTTATGAGTCATGTGTAACATTCTGCCCCTCTGACTGTCCATAAAGGTGACGCCCAATTCGGTCTCCCACTTAGAGAGATAAGGAGAGGAGTATTGATCTTACAGATCATTCAGCAGGTGATATGCCAAATAAAGGCCATGACAGATAGGAGTAGCATCCAGACATAGTCTTTCAAAATCAGTTAGTGGGGGTAATCCCGGCAACTACCCCATGGAATGAAGGAAGAACGTGGCGGATCTGAAGGGCCTTCCAAATAGGGAGGATGTGGATCCACAAGAGACTGAATATCTGAATATCTGAAACCAATAGAAACGTGTGTGCCAAGCATCCACATCAGCCACAGGCACTCGTGTCCCTCTCTGTCTGTTGCTGTCTCATCACCAGCGGGGTTAAGACAAGAGTTGCAAGAGGCGGCCTCCCTCGTCACTTCAGGCTCATACCAAGGTACGTGACAGTATCTCTCAGCCAAACTCTGAGCCTGAAAGGAAGCCTCCCATGGATGACAGCTGCCAACAAATAGCTGCTCTCACCCAGGCAGTGAAGAATCTACAGGAAGGTTACTTCCAACTGGAGGGTATGTGACACTGACATTAACCAAGGGCAAGGTTGGGTGGCCAACTATTGGGGACATAAGGGAAAAGTAAGAATCTGCTGAAAAAACAACATCAATCCAATAAAAAAACGGCCAATGTGGTAACAATAAGGGGATGGGATCGAAGATGGTGTTGGGGTGGCCTATCCAACCAGATTATGCCCCCTAAGGGGCAACGTGAGCAAGATTGCTCTACCTGAACCCACTGCTTTTCCATAGTAGATCTACACCGACATATGAATGGCTCTATGATACTTGATAGAATCAGCGAACCTTTATACCCCCTCTAGGTTTTGGCTGCGGCATGAGGAAGTGGTTTAACCGGTGACATTTCCGGGCCCAAAGGAAATGACTAAATTATCTTCTAATGCGTTGCAAAAAGCTTGATGGAATAGAAATTGGTAAGGCCTGCAACAGATAAAGAAGGCGCGGAAGGGTAGTCATTTTAAGAATACTGTTGGGGCCGCACCAGGTGAAAGCTTCAGTGGACCAACGTTGGAGATCCTGTTTTACTTTATCCAAAAAAGGAGGAAAATTGGCCGACAAAAAATCAGACAAAGAAGCTGTAAGAGGACTCTCCAGACATTTAAGACATTTGAAAGAGAAATGCGCTTAGATAGGTTCTATAACCGGTAAAGGGAGAGTCAAATTAAGGGCTTCCGATTTTTGCAGATTTATGTTAAAATTGGAGAGGGTACTAAACCTGTCAAGGGCATGTAAGAGATTCATCAGGAAAGCTACTGGCTTTGACACAAAAAAATAAGAGGTCATCAGCGTGCCCTGCAACCTTATGCTCACAACCAGATGCGGAGACCCCATAAATGTTCGGATTAAATCTAACATGGCAAAGAAAGGGCTCTAATGTAAGAATAAAAAGCAGAGAAATCGGGCATACCTGACGGGTTTCGTTAAAAAGCTGGAAACAATCAGAGGCCGCTTCATTAACCGCACCTACACCGAAGGATGAGAACAGATCTTGTCTATCCAAGTACAAAGGGAGTCACCCACATAAGACAATCGTTTTCAGAAAGGTCCAAATTAATTCGACTGAAGTCTTTTTCCGCGTCAGTCGATAATAGGAGCATAAGAATGTTGGTGCTATGGACTAAGTGGATAACATTGAGAGCTCTGGTCGTATTGTATTTTGCTTCCCTGGTGGGAACAAATCCCACCTGGTCATTGTGGGCCAATCCAGGGATAAACGGGCACAATCTGTTGGCCAGAATTTTTGTAAACAGCTTTAAATCTACATTGAGTAGAGAAAGAGGGTGATAATTGGCGCACTGAGAAGGATCCTTAGGAAAATATTTTGTAATAACGAAGTGAAAAGCTTTCTGGCCCTGGGGCTTTATGAGGTTTAGATTCTTTTAATGCCCGAAGCAATTCATCTTCCAAATGTGGTTGTTCCCAGGACTTCTGGTCCTCAATGGACAGTTGAGGCATGCCGGACAAATACTGCAAAATCTGCCCTACCCTATCCGTCACAGCCGACGACGACAAAGTAGGGGATGAATTAAATAGAGACTTATAAATCTCCATTAAACAATTTGCAATATCCTTCGAACGACGCAACAAGCCTCCAGATCCCGAGTGTCTTTGGAAAATACAAGAACATAAGCACTGAGCCCTAAGAGCTGATGCCAACAGCCACCCAGGTTTATTTCCCTATTCATAAAAGCAGCGCCTAATAAGCGAGCTACAAGCTTTCCCTTTACCTAGAAAGTATTCACTGAGCCGCTCCCGCAAAAGTTGAAGCTCAATCAACACATATAAGTGTATATGTGGACAGATTTTTAAGACCACATGTTGAAACTCTTTTTTTCATACATAAGAGATAATCCACACTTAATTTCCAGGATCACTGGACTGGAAGTCCCTTCTGATACAATGATGGTGGGGTTGGACGTTGAATCTCTTTATTCCTCAATCCCACACACACAAGGGATTGAAATGGTATGGTATTGAGATTTTTCTCAACACCTAACAAATTGTTGAACATGATCACAATAATTTTCTGTTACAGTTGTTACATTTTATATTAACGCAATGCTTTCCGGTTCCCACTTTCTCCGTGTGCAGCAATGGGAACA
>NW_017307823.1:185754-186847 GCF_000935625.1 Nanorana parkeri
GAAGCAACGCCGCCCCGGTGGGGGGAGTGGGTGGGGGGGGGGGGGGGGGGGGTGGAAACAGGATGTGTGGGCCAGGGAGGATCTCTATATATGGCACAGGTACATTGATGATATTTTCCTATTATGGACTGGTTCTCTTCAACTTTTGAAGAAATTGGTGGATATTCTGAATGACAATACTCATAATTTAAGGTTTACTTTTGAAACTGGTCAAGACCAGGTATCTTTTCTTGATGTAGACATTTGTTAAAGTTAGGAGGGACCTTTATATACTAAAATTGTTCAGAAAAAGTACTGCAGGAAATACCATTCTGAGAGCCGATAGTGCTCACCCCAAAAATGTAATCCAGGGGATCCCTTTTGGGCAATATATTAAAATTAGCAGGAATTGTACACTAGATGGCAATTTAAAAAAAACAGCTGATGGCAGCTGATGAGTTGAAAATTAGTTTGAAAAGTTGGGGATACAAAGAACGCAATCTCTCTAAGGCATATAAAAGGGTATTAACAAAGAGATCTACGGAAAGTATGAATAGAGGCAAACCACCCGATATCAAAATTGGTGGAAATAGTAGACAGGACCAGGTTAGATTAATTTTAAAATATTGTAACCAACATCAAGATGTGGAAAGGATCCAACATAAATATTGACCTTGTCTTACCTCTGATAGCAGAGTATCTAAATTTGTTTACTCATAAACCTGTAATTACGTAGAAAAGAGCAAGCTCTCTAAAAGATGCTCTGGTACAGAGTAAGTACAAGACCAATAAAAGGTTAGAGTGTTGTAAATATAAGGCACATTTCAATGCCAAAACTGTGTGTCCTGTAAATTTATAAAGGTAGGGAGACACATCATTATGCCGGGTAGTCGGATTATACATAGCAGTTACTTTGTTAACTGTAACACCAAAGGTGTAATATACCTGCTCCTATGTGAATGTGACTGACCTGGTCTCACTTTCTGAGAGGATGTCAATAACATGATATCAATATATATTTTGCAATTGGGTATTTGTTTTTTGAGATATATATATATATTATATTATTTTTCTTTATTTGGTTTTAATGATTAATAAAAAAAGGAGTGACAAG
>NW_017307823.1:187117-187748 GCF_000935625.1 Nanorana parkeri
CAAAGCATTGTGTCATGCGGGGTTCTGTTGAAAAAAGTTATCATGTTTATTTAAATATTTTATTTTTGTATATGTAGAAGTTAGCGATTTATGATTCTTTAACTATATCTCGAAGACAAGCAAGTGAGTTAGGGTTGAGTCGTGAATCAGTGAGAACCATTTTACAGAGAGATTTAAGATTCCATCCATACAAAATGCAGGTTGTTCAACAGCTCAATGTGAGATTACAAGCAACAAAAATACTTTCCTGTGTGAATGCACATGATCTTGGATCTCACTGATTCACGACTCAACCCTAACTCACTTGCATGTCTTCGAGCAGACCATCCCGGGCTCCTAACCAGTGTCTCTCTCACCCGTGCAATGTTTTCCGGCATCCTTGCAGTGCGGGCGGGGCCTCATGGTTTCTTGTTTATAATGTTTCCGGTTGTTCTGAAATGTTCAACAAACCTGAGGACCATGTTGCGACTGGGAACGGCTCCATGTCAACCAACATTGATTTCAACATGGAATTCTCGACGAAATAGCCACTGCGTTGCCGTGATAGACTCACCACAAAGCTGTTGTAAGCAAACAAACGATGTTGTAATGTCCATTGCTTCATTGTGACTGAATTGGCATTCCAGTGGGG
>NW_017307823.1:187839-192538 GCF_000935625.1 Nanorana parkeri
CCGTGTACTACCTGTTCTAAAAACGTCCGACTCCCGTCGGTTACCCTTTATAAGCAGTTTTAAAATTTACTACACTATGGAGGATTTATAGCAAGTAATAGTATGAACAGGGATGGAGACCTCGGAAAAAACAAGCGGTAAGGAGATCTTTGAAGAGTGGGAGTGAGCATTAGGCACGATCGGGAAGGAAGAGAGAGTGTCATTAACGAGAGGAGATAAAAGAGAAGGTGGCTGTGGTCATTGATTTAACTGAATAACTCATAACCACCTCTTGGTAATATTTGTCAAGTGTGGTGACCCCCAACGGTAAAACGTATTTATTGTGACGTTTGAATTAAATTGAATTATCCTCATTTATTTATATTATAACTGAGAGCTCAGTGCAAAGTGTATATACGTGTTTGGCATTGCCATTTGAATGGCACCCCAAATGCACCTCCTGCCCGCAAAGCACTCCTCTGCGATGTGCAGTGACGCAATACCATGTGCAAAAGTATTGTGTGCACTATTTCTTTCATAAGCACCACAAAGCAGGGTGTTGGGTTGCTCATTGCAGGGCAGTTGAGTGCATTGTGGGCAGGAGTTGCATTTTTCTAAGAGTCTCATTCAAAGATCATTGGCATGTTTTTGAAAAACTCTTGGTCATCAGTACAATTTCTTTTTATTCGAACATATTGGCTGTATGGAATGCTTTTAACTAAAGCACCAGGGAGTGAGCTTTTAGCATGTAAGATAGTATTTCCAGCAGTTGGCTTATGATATAAAGTTGAAGCCACACAGCCATTCTCGCTAATGTATATCTCTGTATCCAAAAGGGCAGTCTGTAGGGGTTTGACGCCATAGTGAATTTTAAGTTGTATTCATTGTTCTGGAGGATATCAATAAACCTAGTTAACTCATGTTGAGTGCCAGTCCATATAAAGAAAATGTCATCAATATACCTCCACCACAGCAACACTTGGCGGAGGCATATTGAGTACAAATCGTCTGAGAAAATCATCCGTTCCCAACCCCCCCGGTACAGGTTTGCGTACGATGGGGCACAACATGTCCCCATCGCCACGCCCTGCACCTGGAGGTAATGTTCCTCATCAATGACAAAAACATAGTGTGCCAAAATATAATAGAGTAATTGGACAGAAAAAATGTTCAACTGCCATTGTTCTTGACCCCTTTCTTGTAGAAATCTTCATACAATTTGTATGCCTTTGTCATGTGGAATACTAGAATAGAGTGCTTCCACATCTATTGCCACTAGGATTGCTCCAGCTGGCATCGTAACATCTAAGGTTTTTATCAGATCTTCTGTATCCTTTACAAATGAGGGAAATCACCAAACATTGGGCTTCAGGAAACTATCCACATATTGACTAACGGGCTCTGTTAAAGACCCTATTCCAGATATAATTGGAAAAAATATATCAATATTTTTGTTATTGAGGTAACGCGTAAAAAGTTGCTATTTTTGGAAACTTCACCAATAAAATTCAAATAGATCTTTATCAATAATACCTTGAGAGAATGCTTCCCACAAGAGTGAATTAATCTCACCCTGGAAGTCATCAACTGTATTTTTCGATATAGGTTTATACCATTGTTTATTCATCAGTAGAGTTTTACACATAGTTGTATACTGTTCATGACTCATTATAACAATATTTCCTCCT
Organism: Nanorana parkeri; assembly: GCF_000935625.1. Classification (NCBI taxonomy): domain Eukaryota; kingdom Metazoa; phylum Chordata; class Amphibia; order Anura; family Dicroglossidae; genus Nanorana; species Nanorana parkeri. The sequence goes on from NW_017307823.1 coordinate 189,507, forward strand.
TTATCAGATGGTTTACTGTATTTTTCCGTGTATAAGACTATACTTTTTCTTAAAAATATTTACCTAAAAATGGAGGGGCGTCTTATACACGGGGGGGCCGAGAGGAGTACCGCGGTTGCGAAACTGCCAATACCTCTGCAAACTAGCCTCACGAGTGAAACTTCCGATTGCAGAGACAAGCTAACAGGTTTCCTCCAATCATGATCCTTATGTACCTGACGTCAGCTGATGCTGCGGAGAGCGTGTAGCCAGTGCTCCAGATGCAACTGGGAGCCCATAAAAATTTTAGAAAACAAAAAAAATACTGGTACCAGTAAGCGGCTGTTTTACTCTGCAAAATTTAAACTGGATGTAATAAGTTATGCAAAAGAGCATGGAAAATATTGATTTCTGAATTTTGGGTAAGAAAACTGGGGGGCGTCCTATACATAGGGGCGTATTATAGACGGAAAAATACGGTAATTGTTATTAAAATACGGTAATTGTTATTAAGTGAGTGTCTCTGATTCCTATTAGCATTTGCTGTAGTTCATGGGTGAAGTTTAAAAATGTTTTTTTTTAAAAATCTTTTTATTCGATTTTCATGGTTTAGGTATACAACAAGACACCAAAATAGTGTCTAGACATCAACACATACTGTATTAATACAGTGTGGCATAACATATGTTAATGCTTACTTCTTACAAAAAAAGCCATAAAAACCAGCCCCAGTCTCCCCCCACCCCTTAGATACCCCCCGGAGCGCCACCTTCCCCCATTTACTCCAAGCAAAATAAACATCACACCTTCTGTAAGCCTATGAGTAACATGTGTCAGATTCCCATCCCTTGTGCAGGGACATTTCTTAAAGCATATGCGGGGTGAACTCTGCACTCTCTCTCTGCCCCTACCTGGATGTCACTCCCGTGTAGTGTAGGATGTGGATGGAGGACCGTTACGGGCAACATCCCACCAGTTGGTTATCCCTAGAGTGTTTTGGTTACATCCCTAGCGTAGTATTGGACTCAAGCCACCCCGACCAAACCTTATCGAATTTAAGGGGGCACCCTCTGCAGGCGTACGCCACTTTGTGTAATGGAAGGGAGGCATTGACCAAGGCCTTCCATGCTCCCAGAGTAGGGGATTCCACCTTCCTCTAGTTGAGGACGAGTTTTCTGGCATAGAATAATAGGAATATCAGCAGAGTACGTAGCGCCACTGAGGGCACAATGTCATCTAACGGGCCCAGTATACACACTCTACAAGTGTTGGGGATTGGAGTATTAAGGATAGTTGTGGCCACATCAGTCACCCCCTTCCAGTAGCCTTGAATTGTTGGACAGCTCCATAATACATGGGTGAGGTCTGCCGGTTCGTATGGGCATCTCCAGCACGTAGCTGTGGCCGAGGTCTGCATCCTGGCGAGCCTGGCAGGCGTGTAGTATGCCCTGCGGATTATTTTGAATTGGATCAATCTGTCTCTTGCGGAAATCAGTGTGGTCATAGGGCTGTCCCACAACTCCTCCTCCTCCCCCTGATCTAGATCAGGCCCTGTAGCAGCTTTCCAAAGCCTCCTTCCCCCTGAATGACAGTGTTTTATATATAAACGATAAGGATTTATCTAGCCCCTCAGTGCGGAGCAAGGACTCCATCCTAGAAGTGGAGAGGGTCAGCCTGCCTCCAGGGAACTGCGTATGAAATGCATGGCGTAGCTGGAGATACCTGAAAAAGTGGCTATTTGGCAGTGAATGAGTGGACCTGAGGTCCTCAAATGAGCGCAACTCTCCCTCATGTATAACATCGTTTATGGTAAGGATCTTCTTAGAAGTCCACACCACAGGGTCTAGAATGGTCGAGAATTGAATAAGGCGAGGGTTTCTCCACAATGGTGTGTGTGGGGAGAGGGACATTCTAGGCTCTTCTACGCGCCCTTCCACTGCTTTCCAAGCCGTTATCACCGCTCTCATGGAGGGCGTCTGATGATGCGGGGAGTGTCTGCCCCTACCCAAGGCAGCCTCCAGAGTGACCGCGGGGTTAGAATCTCCCACCGTGAGCCACCTGTGAGCAACTGTTAACTGACCTGCCAGAAAATAGGAGTAGAAATTAGGGGCCGCCAATCCATCCTCCCCCCACGGGAGTTGTAGGATTGACAATTTGATCCTACGTGCCTTCCCATTCCAGAGGAACTCTGACACCAGGGCATCAAAGGTTCTAGAAAACCGTTTTGGTATCCACACCGGGGAATTACTCAGAGTATTAAGGAGCAGTGGCAGCAGTTTCATTTTAACCAGGTTGACACGTCCAATCAAGGATAGGGCCAGGTTTTTCCACACTGAGAGCCGGGTCTTAAACTGGGCTATCACTGGGGAGACATTCAGCGTCACAAAGTCTATGACAGAGTTGGAGACAGTCAGACCTAAGTACTTAATCTTGGCAACCTGTTGCAACTGGGTAGTAGACACTATCGATGCGTGATCCATTAATAGTCACCTCTGAGGGGGCGTGGCCAGGATGTGAGGCTGAACGGACGTCCATTGCAGCAGCTCCGATCATCCGTCTAGCCATCCTGCTTCCCAGCTGACCTAATCGGGTTTTTACACTTACCCTCTCCTGGCGGGTGTTCCGGTGACGACTGGTGTTCCGTCCATGCGAACCCGACGGCGATCGGCCCGGCCCCGAGCGAGCGGTGTGACTTCAGGCCCAGCTCCTGTCACGCGTGCCGGCGCCATCTTGGCTGCATGCTCTCCCTCTCTCACTACCACTAGCACACAGACCGCTCAGTGGGGAGACATGGACCCGGAGGTGAGTGCACATAACGCTGCCAGTCTGCATCCTTCTCAGGGCAAAGACCCTCCAGATGCCACGGACGCCATCCTGGCGGCGATTGAGGCCAGTAAAACGACCCTAATAGCCAGAATGGATACGCTGGCCACAGAATGTGGCCTAATCCGTCAAGATATGGATAAAATTAGGGGTCAAATAACAACAGTGGAGGCACGAGTGGGAACATTGGAGGATACTTCAGGGGCACACGATCAGACCCTCAGGAGCTT
>NW_017307823.1:192955-201083 GCF_000935625.1 Nanorana parkeri
GGGGGGGGGATGCTGATCGGGGATTGTTTATGCGTACTGTGTGTGTATTTTGGGCATATGTTATGCCGTACTGTGTGTTATTTTGTACTTGAGGCACTATGTTAGTGCCCTGTTTATTTGTATTATAAACTGCAAAATGAATAAAAAGATTTATTAAAAAAAAAAAATAGTCACCTCTGTTACAGATTCATGGTGTAATAAGAGCTCCCTGCGGACCCCTAGCAAATCCTGAAGCGCATCTGGGGACGGTGCCATCGCATAAGCAGTAGCGGATTCGGCCTCCCTAGCTTGAAGCTGAGAGACGTCGAACTAAGCAACCGACTTAGCATGCTTAATTGCAGATATATATTCACCTCTAGTGGTGGCCTTGAAGGCATCCCAAACAACGTCAGCAGCTGTATTTCGATTTATGGACCAGAAGGTAGACAGGTGAGGCCGCAGCAATGCTTCCACCGTATCATTGGGCAACCACTCCTGTGACAACCGCCACGAGTGCGGCTGTCTTCCTCTATGTCCCAAGAGCCGGACAGAAAGCGGCAAGTGGTCGGAGAGTCCCCCGGGCAGATATGTGGAGTCCAGGACCTGGGCCAGTAGTGTCTCATTTGCAAATGCCAGGTCTAACCGAGGGGACGTACCAGAAACATGTGATATGTAGGAATATGATCTGGTATCTGGAGGTTTCCAGCGCCAAATCTCGGTGAGGCCTGCTGTCTCTGCCCAGTCCCTCAATAGGGTATTGACCGTCCTGTGGGGATTGGACACATCCAATGAATAATCAAGTATGTTATTAAAGTCCCCCGCCACTAGCACCCGGGAGAGGGAGTAAGGGGCCAATTTCTTTAAAATTGTATATAGTACCGTTCCCTGGAAGGGGGGTGGGCTATACACATTTACCAATGCAATAGACTGTGACTGGTATTCCAATATCACTACCACATATCTACCTTCAGGGTCAGTTATCACATGGTTAATCACACATGGAAAAATACTTGTGCAGTATAATAGTCACTACTCTTGCATAGGAGGAGTAAGTGGCATGGAACGCTCTCCCTATGCACCTCCTCTGCAATTCCAATACCTTACTTCCCAAGGTGGGTTTCCTGCAAAAAAACAACCCTGGGGGTTATGAGATTGGAGAAACCGAAGTACTAGTGCCCTTTTAAATCTAGAGTTCAGTCCTCTGACATTCCATGAGATTATATTTACATCAGCTGCCATTAAAGTGCAGGAAAGTCAAGAACCGCTGAGAGTCCCGCAGAATGCCGTGCACATCTGAAAGCATCCAGGTCCAGGGAAAGTCCCAATCGAGGCTATGGCGTGTAAAGTGTAACTTCCCATTAAACACCCTGCTATCCCTCATAACAACAAAACTAGTGGAGCAGCCTGAGATCCCAAAACTTAAATTAGTCAGAGTATCACTCAATACTCAGAGGTAGGGCAGTCTCGAAAAGTGCAAACAGCAACTAACTGAGGATATACATTACTGTACGGCTCCTGCAGCTCCCTACAGGAGTAAGTACATCCTCAGCCATATGTCCCAGTAGTCCACATGGCCTCACACATGGCGACGGTAAAGGGTTCAGGAGCATACGGTGGTGCCCAGGGCCATAACAGATGGTGACATCAGCCCAGTTGTAAAAAGGGGATATCTCAGACACTGGTGTTAAGGCACTTTATCCAGCCAGTCCACGGCCGCAGCTGGGCCCTCAAATAATTTTGTTGAGCCGGCAAACTGTACTCAGTCTGCTAGGATAAAGCCCTCGTCACGAAGCCTGCGGCGGACGTCTATGAAGGAACGTTGTTTTTTTCTGTAAATCAGGTGAGAAATTGGGAAACAGCATAATGGTGGCATTCTTAAAGCGGAGTTCCGACTCTCTCTTCCGAGCAGTTGTCAGGATCAGACCTCTATCCCTGAAGTTGAGGAGACGAACCAGGAAGGGTCTGGGAGGTGAGCCCGGGGGGCCTTTGGCCTAGGGGAACACGATGTGCACACTCCACTATATAGGCCACAGAGACCGATTGTAAATCCAGGAGTTACTTAAAAAAGGCTTCTGCAAAGGATGTAGGATCCAAGCCTTCAGCCCCCTCAGGGAGGCCCACAGCCCTCACCTTGTTGCGCCTCAACCGATTTTCTGCATCATCTGACTGTGCAGTCAGCTGCGCCACCGCACGTTGCAGACTGCGTATGGTTTGGGAATGTTCCCCCGAAACGTCTTCCAGGGTCCCCACCCGGGTCTCCACTTCCGTCACCCAGCCCCGGATTTTATCCAAGTCCTGCCGGATTAGGTCGCAATCAGTGGCTAGGGTGTCCATTCTGGCAATTAAGGTGGTCTTACTGGCTTCAATGTCTGTCAGGATGGAATCTGTGGCACAAGGGGGCTCTGTGCCCGCAGGAGGAGAGGGCCTGCTGCATGTCTCGGAGCCTGCACCATGGCGTCCCACCCTGCCGTCTGAGTGCTGGCGAGGGATAGAGAGCGTGCAGCCAAGATGGCGCCGGCACGTGTGACAGGAGAAGGGCCCGAGTCTCACCGCTCACTCGGGACCTTACCGATCTTCGTTTTGAGCGCACGGGGAGGACGTCCACAGTCAACGGAATCCCCGCCAGGAGAAGGTGAGTAAGAAACCACTGCTAGAGATCAGGATGGCTGGACGGATGAGAGGAGCTGCAGCTAAGCACGTCCGCTCAGTCTCACATCCTGGCCACGCCCTCAAAATGTTTTTCTAGAGAGTGTTAGTTGTTCGATTTCTTTTGTAATCTGGGTAACAAATGCCCAAATATTCGGGTTTAATTGTAATGGAGGTAATTGTTTTTATTTACGTTTAAAGTTGGGTGCTTTTTGAGTGCGATTGAATTTAGAGGTCTGTGCATACCTCTCACAGATATCCTTATTAATCTGGCCCATTTCCTCCTCAATTTGTGCTATATTTAAAGAGGTAGGATGGCTTTCCTCTAATAACTCAGTGAGGTCATCCAAGATTAAGTGCATGTCGTGACTTTCAGCGATGTGAATCACCGAGTCCATTCAAAAGAATAACATGTCTATCAGCGCACAAAAAAGTATTTTAAACACTTAAAACACTGTTTAGATGACCTAGCCTTCTTGAATTGGTGACTGTGCTAGTTTACTTTGTAAAAAGAGCTAATTAAAAAATTTAGTCACACTCCAGACATAGGGCTGCCCGTGGATCTGCCTGCCTCTGAATGCAGGGAGGCAGATTCCGTCAGCAAAGTCGGAGGATGCAGCCAGACTCAGAACAGAAGTCCCAGCCAGCACTAAGAAGAAAGATGATTTTAAAGAAATGGCACAGAAAGAAGAAACTCAACTCAAAGATCAGTGCAACAAAACTCTCAACACTAGCAATCCAATTCATTTCTATGGTTCACACCTGTTTTGTCGCAAGCTGTAAAACGCCAAACGCTGGAAAAGGTACATGAGCTTCTTTCGGCCAGATAACAGCACTGATTAGTAAACACTGAACAGGCTAGATTTTGTTTTGTGGTTTATGTTTTTTTTTTCTGAGACAGTGCCCAAGTTGTTTTAGAAACTGGAAATACTGACGATATTCATTAAATGCTGAAAACATAACAGTATATCAAAATCTAAAAACAAATGTTTTAATTTTCAATAGAGTAGGCAATTGTTAGAACCCATGTCATGTTTTTTTTCTTTTTTTTACCATCCGAGTCTCAATGGGGAGAAAAGCCTTCACATTTTGTCCCACAAACAACAGCAGAAAGAAAGAGAAGATCTCTCCAAAATAAAGTGAATTTCCTCTGACTTTAGAAAAAGTGTGCCCACTAGAAGTTTTATCTCTATTTCTGTTTCAGGGTCATCACAAATGTATGGACTTGTGAGAATGGTCACCAGGATATATCACTGCATTGGGGACACAGACAACAATAAAAATCTGACAGTTAAGCCATATTCCAATTAATAGAAAATAATATTTAAAGGTGTATTTTTAGATGCACTTTAAGCTGATTGTAGCCAGTTTAAAACTTGAACTGCTGAGTGAAGTATCACTGGCTATACAAAAAAAAACCTTTTGAGGCAATAAAAACAAGGCTCCTATTATTACCCCACCTATCCCTGGCGGTAGTTCTTCCAGGTATAGAGAAAAAGTAAATGTAAATCTATTCCTTTGCAATTCAAATGCAGACTTTCAGTATTTGCATATACACTATATTGCCAAACGTATTGGGACGCCCCTCCAAATCATTGGATTCAGGTGTTCCGTGAAATTTCCTTGCTACTAAATATTCCACGGTCAACTTTTAGTGGTATTATAACAAAGTTGAAGCAACTGGGAACAACAGCAACTCAGCCATGAAGTGGTAGGCCACGTAAAATGACAGAGCGGGGTCAACGCATGCTGAAGCGCACAGTGCGCAGAAATAGCCAACTGCAGAGTAAATAACTACAGACCTCCAAACTTCCTGTGGCCTTCAGATTGGCACAACAACAGTGCATAGAGAGCTTCATGGAATGGGTTTCCATGGCAGAGCAGCTGCATCCAAGCCTTACATCACCAAGTCCAATGCAAAGCGTCAGATGCAGTGGTTTAAAGCATGCTGCCACTGGACTGGGAGAAGTGGAGACGTGTTCTCTGGAGTGACGAATCACGCTTCTCTGTCTGGCAATCCGATGGACGTGTCTGGGTTTGGCGGTTGCCAGGAGAACTGTACTTGTCTGACTGCATTGTGCCAAGTGTAAAGTTTGGTGGAAGGGCGATTATGGTACGGGGTTGTTATTCAGGAGTTGGGCTTGGCCCTTAGTTCCAGTGAAGGGAACTCTTAAGGCATCAGCATACCAAGACATTTTGGACAATTTCATGCTTTGTGGGAACAGTTTGGGGATGGCCCCTTCCTGTTCAAACATGACTGTGCACCATTGTACAAAGCAAGGTCCATAAAGACATGAATGAGCAAGTTTGAGGTGGAAGAACTTGACTGGCCTGCACAGAGTCCTGACCTCAACCCGATAGAACACCTTTGGGATGAATTAGAGTGGACACTGCGAGCCAGGCCTTCTCGTCCAACATCAGTACCTGACCTCACAAATGCGCTTCTGGAAGAATGGTCAAACATTCCATTAGACACACTCCTAAACCTTGTGGACAGCGTTCCCAGAAGAGTTGAACCTGTTATAGCTGCAAAGGGAGACCATTAAAGTGTGCGTGTAAAGGCAGGCGTCCCAATACTTTTGGCAATATAGTGCATTTCTTAGTGGCCTTTAGAGTTAGATCCATGTAGAGGCTAGAACAAAAAAAAATGTAAGCTTATGCAATATGCATGCTATGCAGGGTGGGTACCACTATTATAACTCAACAGGACCCATTTGCATAAAAGTTTATGTAAAAGGCAAAACTGTTCTTGGTTTTTTTTCTGGAACAGATTGTGAAAGGGGTAGACCTAGACAATCGGGCAAGTTTTTATTGCTGGCTGTTTCCCTGCTGAGGAGATTCACCCCGCTGTTGGTCCTGGTGACCAAAGGGGTTAAGGGAAAACCCTATATGTTAAAGTAAGTTTTGAAATTGGAGAAAATGTTCTGGTGAAGACTCTGAATTCCCCTCACAGTGGTGAGATTTCCAATCCTCACTTGCTGTTACATCTCCAAGGCAGGAAGTTAAAAAAAAAAAAGTTTTAACCTTTCACCTCCCTATAACAAAAAAGGTTTGGATATACATATACTTTGAAGTGATGATGTTCATATTAACATTAATTAAAAAAATATACATAGTTAAAAGAAAAAAGCAAATCAAGCAGTTATAATTACCTCTGCTAATATTTTATATATACAGCATTTCAGCATAAATGAGTACACACCTTTGAACAGAAAGATTTTAATCAGTATCTCTGAACACAATAACAACTTCCAAAATTTTGACAATACCGAGTTTTATAGAACACTTGTTTATCTCATTAAATTAAAGTAAGGTTAATAATATAAACTTAGATTACAGAATCTTCAGTTTTACTCAAATTAGGTGAAGCAAAAATGAATACACCACACAACTAAAACTACTACATCTAGTATTTTGTGTGACCTCCATGATTTGTAAGGACATCACCAAGTTTTCTAGGCATGGACTGAACAAGTTGGCGACATATTGCAACATCTATCTTTTTCCATTCTTCAAGAACGACCTCTTTTAGAGCCTGGATGCTGGATGGAGAGTGATGCTCAACTTGTCTCTTCAGAATTCCTCATAGGTGTTCGATTGGGTTCAGTTCAGGAGACATACTTGGCCACTGAATCACTTTCACCCTGTTCTTCTTCAGAAATGCAACAGTGGCCTTAGATGTGTGTTTTGGATCATTGTCATCTTGGAAAAGTGAAAAACGACCAAGGGCACGGAGTGATGGTAGCATCTTCTCTTTCAATATAGAGAAAAATGCAGCTCCCCGACACCAACAGCACTGATTCAGGTCCACAGAAGGACACTGCCACCACCATGTTTCACTGTAGGCACCATGCATTTTTCTTTGTACTCCTCACCTTTGCAACACCATACAGTTTTGAAGCCATCAGTTCCAAAAACATTGATCTTGGTCTCATCACTCCAGAGTACAGAGTCCCAGTAGTCTTCTTTTTCAGCATGGGACCAGGGGAATTGTAGGCGGGCTTTTTTGTGCATGGGCATTAGGAGAGGCTTCCTTCGTGGACGATACCCATGCATGCCATTCCTCTGCAGTCTATGCCGTATTGTGTCATGGGAAACAAATCACCCCAGTTTGGCTTTTTACTTCTATAGCTAATTGCAGTGAACTTGCAAGGCAATTTTCTTCAACCCTTCTCATCAGAAGACGTTCCTGTCGAGGTGTTAACTTCCGTGGATGGCCAGGACGTCTCTGTGAGATGGTTGCAGTTCCATCTTTGTTACATTTTTGCATCACTTTTGCTACAGAATTCTGACTGATAAGTAAAAGCATTGCTGATCTTCCTGTAGCCTTCACCTTTCTTGTGTAAAGACTTATTTACTTTCTCAGGCCTTGTGACATTTCTATTCCATGTGGTGCCATTGCTGACAGCGTGAAACGCCCTTTTATAATCAACTGTCTGCTGGACCCCTGTTTAATTAATAATTCTACTCACCTGTAGTTGAATTCATGTTAATTAGGATTTTGATGTCTAAAATGTAGCCTTGCTCCTATGACTTTCATTGGGGTGCATTTATTTTTGCAACATGGTCTTGAACTAATTTGTTAGGAAAAATAATTTTTTTGTGTGTGCAAATTAACAAATCTTGGTTGCAATCAATGGCTCGCATTTGTGGGAGTACTTTGTAGCATAGTGTCCCATAGAAAATGTTGATTCTCAAAGGAAAGTAAAGGTTTTCTGACAAATTTGGTGGAGTGTACTCATATATGCTGAGCACTGTATGTATGTATGTATGTATGTATGTATGTGTATATATATATATATATATATATAATCAATATACTATATGGAGAGAATATATATTGCTTAGTAAAAGAAATTGCGTTATGTTAATATTGTTAAAGTTGTTATTTGTTAATATTTATTTTTGTAACTTTATACTGAATGAAACGTTTAACAGTGTAATTTCATGAGATAATTTAAGAGGGTGTGTTTAGGGGCGGAATTAAGGTCGGGGCAGGGTAGGGGTTAGGTGGGGAGTAACTCTTAAGGACTGGCTAGTAGTTCAGAACCTGAAATTTTGAGCCCTGGGCTAGGCCATCTTGATATAGAGCAACAATTCTTTTTTTCACATCCTCAGCGAGTTCTTTGCCATGAGGTGCCATGTTGTACTTCCAGTGACCAGTATGAGAGAGTGAGAGCGATAACACCAAATGTAACACACCTGCTCCCCATTCACACCTGAGACCTTGTAACACTAACTAATCACATGACACCGGGAGGGAAATGGCTAATTGGGCCCAATTTGGACATTTTCACTTAGGGGTGTACTCACTTTTGTTGCCAGCGGTTTAGACATTAATGGCTGTGTGTTGAGTTATTTTGAGGGGAAAGCAAATGTACACTGATATACAAGCTGTACACTCACTACTTTACATTGCAGCAAAGTGTAATTTCTTCAGTGTCGTCACATGAAATGATATAATAAAATATTGACAAAAATGTGAGGGATGTACACCTGTGAG
>NW_017307823.1:201221-223968 GCF_000935625.1 Nanorana parkeri
TGGCCCCCTTCCTGATTTTTCATTGTTTTGCACGTTTGTCACACTTTAATGTTTCAGATCATCAAACAAATTTCAATATTAGTCAAAGATAACACAAGTAAACACAACATGCAGTTTTTAAAGGAAGGTTGTTATTATTAAGGGAAAACAAAATCCAAACCCATATGGCCCTGTGTGAAAACACTTTTTCACACAGGGCCATGTGGGCTTGGATTTTGTTTTCCCTTAATAATAAAAAAAAACCTTCCTTTTAAAAACTCCATGTTGTGTTTACTTGTGTTATCTTTGACTAATATTTAAATTGGTTTGTTGGTTTGATGATCTGAAACATTAAAGTGTGACAAACGTGCAAAACAATGAAAAATCAGGAAGGGGGCCAACACTTTTTCACACAACTATATATCTATCTATAGATATAGATAGATACAGTGGGGCAAAAAAGTATTTAGTCAGCCACCAACTGTGCAAGTTCTCCGACTTAAAATGATGAGAGAGGCCTGTAATTGGCATCATAGGTAGACCTCAACTATGAGAGACAAAATGAGAAAACAAATCCAGACAAATCACATCGGCTGATTTGGAACAAATTTATTTGCAAATTATGGTGGAAAATAAGTATTTGGTCACCTACAAACAAGCAAGAGTTCTGGCTCTCACAGACCTGTACCTTCTTCTTTAAGAGGCTCCTCTGTCCGGTACTCATTACCTGTATCAATGGCACCTGTTTGAACTTGTTATCAGTATAAAAGACACCTGTCCCCAACCTCAAACAGTCACACTCCAAACTCCACTATGGTGAAGACCAAAGAGCTGTCGAAGGACACCAGAAACAAAATTATCCCAGTTTTTCTTATATTCACATTTTTGTTGATGATTGGACTTTTCTGTTTCTCTTATCTCTCAGGTCCCTGGAAGCGCAGCACTTGCATTTAAGCTTTAGTTTGAGATAACATATTGTACACACAGCCGGACACGGCGCTAATACACCGGCTGAATTTCCACTCGCCCTCACTTTATTTCCACTCGCAAAATGACAGCAGGCGAGTGGAAATTTAGCTCTGGCCTAGGTTATAAGAAGATTGCCAAGACCCTGAAACTGAGCTGCAGCACGGTGGCCATGACCATACAGTGGTTTAACAGGACAGGTTCCACTCAGAACAGGCCTCGCCATGGTCGACCAAAGAAGTTGAGTGCACGTGCTCAGCGTTATATCCAGAGGTTGTCTTTGGGAAATAGACATATGATTGCTGCCAGCATTGCTGCAGAGGTTGAAGGGGTGGGGGGTCAGCCCGTCAGTGCTCAGACCATACGCTGCACACTGCATCAAATTGGTCTGCATGGCTGTTGTCCCAGAAGGGAGCCTCTTCTAAAGATGATGCACAAGAAAGCCCGCAAACAGTTTGCTGAGGACAAGCAGACTAAGGACATGGATTACTGGAACCATGTCCTGTGGTCTGATGAGACCAAGATAAACTTATTTGGTTCAGATGGTGTCAAGCGTGTGTGGCGGCAACCAGGTGAGGAGTACAAAGACAAGTGTGTCTTGCCTACAGTCAAGAATGGTCGTGGGAGTGTCATGGCCTGGGGCTGCATGAGTGCTGCCGGCACTGGGGAGCTGCAGTGCACTGAGGGAACCATGAATGCCAACATAAACCCTATTGAGCATCTGTGGGGCATCCTCAAAAGTAAGGTGGAGGAGGGCAAGGTCTCTAACATCCACCAGCTCCGTGATGTTGTCATGGAGGAGTGGAAGAGGACTCCAGTGGCAACCTGTGAAGCTCTGGTGAACTCCATGCCCAAAAGGGTTAAGGCAGTGCTGGAAAATAATGGTGGTCACACAAAATATTGACACTGGGCCCAATTTGGACATTTTCACTTAGGGGTGTACTCACTTCAGTTGCCAGCAGTTTAGACATTAATGGCTGTGTGTTGAGTTATTTTGAGGGGACAGCAAATGTGACCACCTCTATAAAAGCCCAAGAGTTTAGCACTTTGCTAGTCTGGGGCATTCAGGTATGTCTTAACACAATGCCAAGGAGGCAAGACATCAGCAATAATCCTAGAGAAGCAATTGTTGCTGCCCATCAATCTAGGAAGAACTATAAGGCAATTTCCAAACAATTTAAAATCTATCATTCTACCGTGAGGAAGATTATTTAAAAGTGGAAAACATTTAAGACAGCTGCCAAGAATGCTAGGAGTGGACATCCCAGCAAATTCACCCCAAGGTCAGACTGTGCAAAGCTCAAGAAACTGCAAAAACTCCAAGGAGGTGCAGCTCAGACACTACAGGCCTAGCATGTTAAATTTTATGACAGTACAGTTAGAAAAAGACTGATCAAGTATGGTTTGTTTGGAAGGGTTGCCAGGAGAAAGTCTCTTCTCTCTAAAAAGAACATGGCAGCACAGCTTAGGTTTGCAAAGTTGTATCTGAACAAGCCACAAGACTTCTGGAACAATGTCCTTTGGATAGACAAGACTAAAGTGGAGATGTTTGGCCATAATGGAGAGTGCCAGTTTTTGTGAAAACCAAACACAGCATATCAGCACAACCACCTCTTACCAACTGTCAAGCATGGTGGTGGAGGGTGATGATGTGGGCTTGTTTTGTAGCCACAGGACCAGGTGGCTTGCAGTCATTTAGTCAACCATGAACTCCACGGTATACCAAATAATTCAAGAGTCAAATGCAAGGCCATCTGTCCGACAGCTAAAGCTAGGCCAAAACTGGGTCATGCAGCAAGACAATGATCTCAAGCACACCAGTAGATCTACAACAGAATGGCTATATAAAAAAAAAAAAGTGTTGCAATGGCCCAAAGTCCAGACCGCAACCCGACTGAAATGCTGTGGTATTACCTGAAGAGGGCTGTGCGTAAACAAATGCCTGCAAACCTCATTGAACTGAGGCAACGTTGTAAAGAAAAGTGGGCTAAAAATCCTCCACAGCACTGTGAGAGACTGATACTCATGCAAAAAACAATTACTTCAAGTTATTGCTGCTAAAGGTGGTTCTACAAGTTATTAAATCATAAGGTGTACTTCCTTTTTCACGCATGGCTTCTCCATTTTGACTTTATGTTTGTAAAATAAAAAATGACAGAGTAATATGTCACGTGTTGTTGTATTTACCTAATTTCCAAATTTTAAGATCTGGTAAGGACCAGATGATTTTTTATTATGTCCTGATAGGTAAAACCATTCAAAGAGGGTTACCGTATATACTCGAGTATAAGCCGTCCCGAGTATAAGCCGAGGTACCTACTTTTACCCAAAAAACCTGGGAAAAAGTATTGACCCGAATATAAGCCGAGGGTGGGAAATGAGGCAGCTACTGGTAGATAGATACCAATAAAATTACATTAATAAAATAGTACTTACAATGAAGGGTCCTGGACTAAATCCTTGAGATTAATGCCACTCCGATCTTCAGCAAGGTTCCGAAAGCAACTGTCGCTTACTGCAGGAAAAAAAAAGTTTCCAATATAAGTATACCAACTATCTATTATGATTCCACCACATGAATATAAAAGTAAACAGAGAAAATGGTTAGATGGGTACACTAGATATAAAGTTCACAGGTTCATACCATAGATCCATAGTATGTGTCCTTAGGTAAATGTCCAAAAACACTAGTCCTGCAGCAACACACAAGAAAGTTCAAAGAAGAACAAAAAGAAACAAAAAAGAGCGGGTGAATACAAACCAAGTGATTTATCAGAAAAGCAAAAGGATCTTGAAAAAGGTAATATACGCACTCACAAATTATAATGAGAAGGCACTCATCAAAAGAACTTTCGTTGTGGAGGAAGGAACTCCCTAATTTGCTTGTCTATAATGTAAGATCTCCGATAAGTGCCTCTCATAATTAATTTTGTGATCTCTTTGCTTTGAAATAATACACTAGATCTTTGCAACCCTCTCCTTTAATTTTTGACTACTCAAATATACAGTAGTAGTGTTGTGAAGTCAGTTTTCCATTTACAGAGGATACAGAGGATAAATGAGATCAGTAAATAATCAATGTTCTAATACAGGGGTGGACACATGAATATGGAATTCAGGAGCCAGCCTATTCAAATTTACCCAGCTCCTGGGATTTGTCCAGCCCTGTCTTAATATTTTAAAACCTTTTTTTCAATGTATAATTTCTAATGTACACAGGGGTATCCATATTTTCCAAATACCAATGCAAGATCTACTTCTTACTTGAAAGTGCTACACAATTGCTGTGCTTTACTGCTCTCTCTCACAAATCAAGCCTGCAAGTAAGTACTTTCTATGCTCTCTTTTCTCAGCAGTCATTGGGAAAGAGAATAATTGCATTGTGCCAATATAGATCCAACTCTAGAGAATAATACAAACATCTCTATATTTAATAGATGGACAAAAATATGGAACAGTCATATGAAGGTAAGGTAAACAAAACATTAACTTAAACTATGTGCTTACTGAAAGGAAATTATACTGCCATTTAAAAGTGGGAAACCCTATTACATCACAACCACTCTCAAGGTGACATCGAAGGGAAATATTTTACCAGAACCCAGATAGTATTCAAATACATTTCTGCATAGCAGCTGTACCTCTAATACACAGCCTTAGGCTATGTTCACACCATGTCTGGACCAGATCTGGAGCAGATTTGCAAATGCAGTGCATTTCTACAGCGATTTTGTTACGTTCCGGTGCTGGTTTTTTGAGGGGGGTTTTTAGCTTAAAATGGGCTTTCAGGTGCACTTCAGTGCATTTGCATGCCTTTTTGATGTGTTTTCATGCGTTTCAGTGCATTCCAGACCAGAGAAAATGAGACAAGCAGTATTTTTTTTTTGTCTGGACCTGAACGAACTGCGCTGTTGTGAAAAGAGCTCAGAAATGCCATAGGGATATATTGAGATGCTTTTTTGGTACGGGAACAAACTGTTCAGGTCTGGACATGATCAAGCCCTAAATCTGTGCGCTATGGTTTACCAGTTGTGGACACTGGGTGTAAAAAGTAAATTTCAAGCTGATGTAGTTGGAAGTCATTCACAGTATCCCTGCTGCCAATATATGATAGCTTGCCCACTGCTTATTTCAAATTGTTGGGCATCTTGGGTGGCATCATCGACCAAATATTGTAATGACGACATGTGGTCAGTGACATCACCCAGAATTCCGGCTGGTTTGTAAACACTCAGCAGAAGTGGGAATGTTATTTGAGAAGGCAGTAGATATGGGGGGGTATCTTTGTTGCGGCAGGTTGTCGCTCATCGTGATTGACATTGGATGTGATTGACATTGGATCTACATCGCTGGGCAACAGGATTGACGTTGGATTTACATTGTGGAAACTTATTTATTCTTTTATTTATTATTGAAGGACTTCTTCTATGGCGTCTGTGTTACTATTTATCAATTCCATTTTTTTTGTAAATGAGTACCAAAACGGTACTATGTACCCCTTACACATTCACATGGGGTGGGAGGCTTAAGAAAGCAAAACATCCTATGTGGGAATTCACCATAAAATCCATGCAAAGCCCCTATGCAGGCATTTAAAATGTGTCCCTTAAGGTATTCAAACACACTGACCTGTTTATACTCATGAGATGAAAAACCCCTAATATTCCATGATATAACAGTTACAATAATGTAAATAGAAAAAACAGGTGCATAGGCTCCGAGTCACGCAGCTTCTGCTTAACATGTGTTACTGGGCACTAGGTTTACTGATCTGGTTATGTGCTACAGTGACAATGTCTATTGAAGGTTGGACTATTTTCCTGTAAACAAGATATAGTCTCTGTTTCTGGTCTATTGACACCTATAACAGCTGGCTCCAACTCTGTTTGGCTTTCTTGAACTTCCCGTCTAGTGCAAGATCACAAAGGACAGAGCAGTTTTCAGCACATGCCCATGTCTAGCTTGCAGAAGGGAAGAAGAGGGGAGGAGAAGTGTGGAGCAAGGGGCAGGGAAGTGGCGTACCTTGCTGTGTCTGTCAGGGCTATTCACAAACGGGTGAAGAGTTTGGAGAAGGCAGGAGAAGTGAACAATCTAGCACAACATAGCTAAACTGGAAAGTGAGCTGAAATGGATAATTTTTCCAAATCAGCTATTTTGGCCTAGATTGTTAACTTCTCCTGCCTTCTCCAAACTCTTCACCCTGTATGCATTTGTGGTGACACACCCAGCTTACTAGAACACACAAGGATGGCTCCATAGGAAACTAAAGGGAAAAGAGCAAACCTCAAACATGATATTAGGGACAGTGCTCAGGGAACTAGCTGATTCTGCAAGAAACTAAAACTTTTAAACATCAAGGAACAGCATCCATTGTAAGTGATTTAATTTGCATTTGAAATATCTTAGAAACCTTTTGACTTTCATATCACTTAAAGATTTACTTTTGTGATTATAACTTTAGAGCCTGCAGGACTATGCATGTAGTGTGGGGTCAGCTTATGTAATTGTGAACAGTGTAGATGGCTACTGAATTACAGTTGAAGATAACATTTGAAACACATGTAGAAATAAATATAGTTTGCCATTAAAAGCATGCAATTTTATTTCTTATAGTTTGGAAAGACATTTAAAACAACCTTTAACAACTGGATTTCATCTCGTTTTGGCATCCAAATGTCTACATGATATTATTGATTTTGCGAAGGTTAAGGTCTTAATTCCTGCAGGGAACACAACTTCCTGAGGTGTCAAGCTAATTTTTTCTCTGATAAAATAAATACATCACTGTATGTTATAGGGATGCACCGGTACCAGTTTTTCGGTATCGATACCGATAACCGATACAAGTCCCATTAAGGAAGCCGGGCGGCATGTAATGACTCGCTGCCCAGCTTCCAGATTAGCCGGTTGGTGTGTCATGACGGGAAGCCGGCTCCATGCTCCCTCGTCACTGGTGGACGCCAATCAAGAAAGCTGGGCAGCATTTAATGACACACCGCCTGGCTTCCCGATTGGTGGGTAAGCTGGCCAATCAGGAAGCCGGCCAGCGAGTTATTACCCGGCCCCGATTGGCCAGAAAGCCGGCTCCATGCTTCCCGCATCACCTGCTGACTGCTTCCTGGCTAATCGGGAGTCATTACATGGCGCCCGGGTAATCAGGAACCGGGGGGTGAGTCATTACCCACAACCCGGCTTTAAGATTGGCTGGAAAGCCAGCTCCATGCACCCTGGTGACGAGGGAGCATGGAGCTGGCTTCCTGGCCAATCAGGAAGCCGGGCACCGTGTAATGATTTGCTGTCCGGCTTCCTGATACCGGAATTTCTGGTATCAAGATAGGCAGTCGGGAGCATTTGGGCGAGTCCGAAAATTCAACCAAATACTCGGTATCGTCACCGATATCGATATTAGTATTGGTGCATCCCTGTAGTTTGTTACATGGATCCAGTTTAAGAGTCTGAAAACCAACAGCCATAGTTGCCACTTAAGGTGGATGATAAAATGTTGTATGCACTTGATTGATTTCCTTGAAAAATCTACAAATAAATGATTGGCTATTGTCTGCCCATTAAACAGCTGCATATACCTAGACACATTCAGTTATATTTAGCAAATCATCAAAGCAAGAGCCATTTTTGTTAACCATAACTAGATATTCCCTTTTATTTTAGGAAAATTAAAAGAAGCATTTTCATGGTCACAGTGCACAACATGAAGGTTCAAACTGAGATACTGTAGTGGAGTGCCCATTTACAGACAATGCTCGGGTGCAGGAGCAGGGCCCTTTAAAACCGTTTTCCCAAAGTAGCTCAGAGAGGTCACACCTGATGAGGCAGAGGTAGCTGGGCAAGTGATCTGCATCCAGGTGAATGGCTCTCTGTTGTCAGATCTGCTGTGTGAGCAGCTGGGCCGGCACCTAATAGCACTGCTTCTCCAGAAGACAACATTACTGTGGGGTGCCCCTCCCAAGTTGCTACCAGAGTACTCAAGTTTCAGTGGGTGGCCCTTTCTCCATGTGCCATGGATCCCTCCAGCTGTTTGACCTTGTTACTAGAGCTACCCTGGAACTCACTGAGAGGGATGCTGTTTATGAGGATAAGTGCAAGTAGTTGTGCTTTCAACTATTTTACTTAAAGTGACATTAAACCCTCAGATTTTTTAACATAAACCAATACTGTAATGTGTGCCTTACTGTAATCCATGGTTGTTTCCCTTCTCTTTGCTGCTCTTCCCTTTAAATCTGTATCTGTTCTCATGCTCTGCAGAACTTCTGTTTTGCAGCAGACTGCCTTGTCTCAGGAATGGATACACGGTGTCTGTGTATACGTTTCTATAGGCTTGTAACCTGAGCCAGCACTACAGGAAGGGGCCCTGAGCTGAAAAGGGAAGTTCTCCCCCAGCATGAGAAGACATGAGGATTTAAAAGGAAGAGCAGCAAAGAGAAGGGAAACAACCATGGATTACAGTAAGGCACACATTACAGTATTGGTTTATGTTAAAAAATCTGAGGGTTTAATGTCACTTTAAGTACTGATACTCAGCTAGACTCCTTGTTATAGTCTTATAGAGACTATGCTATATATGTTCCTTGCTATGCTGAACCTGTTTTGCATTATTCTGGAGTGTATACATGTTTTTTGCCATCCTGAACCAGTTTTTGTATTATTCTTTCCAAATTTGCACCTGTTTAGTGACCTGAATATTACTTCCTTTCTGATCATTCGACCGATTATCTATTCTGTCAAACTACTTTCATAAGTGAAACCTTAACAGTGTACAAATGTAAAGCCTCAATATTTCAATTTTTTGGGGATTCCCATCAAACACATTTCAGTTCCCTTTTGCATTGTCTTAATATCTGATTGCAAGCTCTTGACAAGTATAAGTATTGTGAACAATTTCAATTATTCTTATAATGCTTTAAGCTAAAATCAAGACAGACAAACATTAATACATTCATTATTACATTCAGTATTCATTATAAAATAATTTGCATGTTTTTGTTTCTGCTGCCGTGGGGTGACCTGTGGTGGCATACAGTGCACTGGGATAAACTTCAGCATGTTTGCACTGCCCACTGCATTGTGGTGTGAATGGGACACATTATTATTATTATTACATAGTATTTATATAGCGCCAACAGTTTGCGCAGCGCTTTACAATATAAGAAGACATTACAGTTACAATACAATTCAAGACAAGATGGTAAGGAGGGCCCTGCCCCTGAGGGCTTACAATCTAAAAGAGGAGGGGGAAATTATACATGAGGTAGCTGTGGGAATGAATTATGTGAGAATGTGAAGGTTCAGTGGTTAGGTTGCGGTGGGATAGGCTTCCCTGAAGAGATGAGTATTTAGGGAACGCCTAAAGGCAGTCAAGGTGGGAGATAGACGGACAGGTTGGGGTAAAGAGTTCCAGAGGATGGGAGAGACTCTAGAGAAGTCCTGGAGGCGAGCTTGGGAGGAGTGGACAAGGGAGCTGCAAAGCAGGAGGTCAATGGACACATAGAAAACAATGTTTTTCTGTGTGTCCTTGTGGTGATCTGTGTTGATCCAGTGTGGCACAACGCAGATCACCATAATACGTGTGAACAGGCCCCAAGTTTTTGGGTTTGACACACTTTTATTTCAACTTTTTATCTGACTCCAATGCATAGGACCAAAACATTGTGATTTTTGCTGAATATTTGGGAAAGGGAAAACTAATTCTCACTAATTCTCTACTATAATGTAAGGGAGAATGCTGGGACCAGAAGACTAGTTGGAGAGAACTATAAGTGCTTTGACAGGTAAAGCAGTTCTCATATATGTGTCTGAACTGTAAATTTACCTGGAGTACAGCTTTAAGTAACAATAAGGATCACATTACATAGTATATCTCCAAACCAGGGTAGGAATCATAGATCATTCTGCTGGAACATTATTTTACTTTAATGCTTGTTACAAAAATGTAATGGGGGGAGCTGGATATTACTAGGGCTGACATAACTAATCGAATAGTTAATAATTGATAATCAGAATCGTAGGTGATCTGCACTCAGCCTGGGAGCAGCGGGGATCAGAGGTGACACAGACCCTCTAGCCGATGCCCCCAGTGAGATGAGCTCCAACACAGCCCCCCTCCCACGGACTCGGCCTGGTCACTTGTTTTCTTTCAGTTTTCCCTGGCCTGTGATTGGAAGATGGGCTGCCGGGTGAAAGGAAGTGGTGGTTGTGAGTGTGTGTGTGTGTGTGTGTGTGTGTGTGTGTGTGTGTGTGTGTGTGTAACTTGGCCAACCCAGGTATCAGCTGGAGGCCACAGATGGCAGTGGTACATACTCCATCCCACAGGGGAAGACCATGATAGGTAGAGGACCCTTCCTGGGGGTGAGTGCCATGTCCTCAGTGCTTGGTGTTTGATGTGTATATATGTCTTATATCTGTATACCTCCTACAAATCTCACATCACCACTGCACTGACAGTAGTGTGTATTTTGTACTGTTAGTAATGTGTGTATATTGTATACTGTTATAATTGTGTGCAGTTTATACTGCTAGATATGTGTGTATATTGCAAACTGCCAGAATTGTGTGTGTATTTTATATTGCTAGTCATATAGGTATATTGTATACTGCTAGTAGTGTGTGTGTGAAATTGGGCTGAAACAACTAATCAAATTTGTTGATATTGAGAATCGCTGTCAACCATTCTCATTATCGATTAGTTCATCTGCGCTCAGTCCCCTCCGATCCCGCTGCCCAACTGTGTCCCCAATTATAAATGAACAGGAAGTACTCTACATCACTTCCTATTCATTCATGATTGTGGACATAAACAGATACTATATACATGATTTATTAATTAACAGGAAGCCTCTGTACTGAGCATTTCCTGTTCATTGAGTGCTAGGATTGCAGAAACGGAGATTAAGGTCTTTTTTTAATTTCAAAAGTGATCTATATAAAAATAAAAAAATTTTTAAAAAATGTAAACCATGGTAAAGTAAAAAAAAAGCCCCTCATTATTCAAAAATAAATAAATAAATAAAAAAGGTGGGAAAAAGTCATTTTTGGCCTGACAAATTCTTGTGCAGGAGGTGTGTTGCGGTGCCATTAATTTCACCTTCAATTTCATTAATTGGCACCTAAACGCACCTCCCGCCCACAGTGCTATCGACCACACCGAAGTGCAGTGCACTGGAATGCAGTTTGATTGCAAAAAATTGTGCACACAATTTTATTCTGAAATAAACTTTGTTTGCAACACTCCATTTGCGGATTTTATATTAAATAAATACTTTTTATATTCTTTTATAGCTATACAATAACGTCTCTGTTTAGTTTTACCAGCACTCAGGGTACTAGCTTTCTGTTAAAATCAATACAGTATAAAAACTCCTGTGTGGCAGTCTGAACATAGTAAACCTCATCAAGTAAAAAAAAATATTTACTCCCCTTGAGTCAACCAAATCCTCCCTCACACTCTCCCCTACTAGATACTGCAGCTCACAGTGGGAGGGTTTCAATGGCACAGTCAGTTCTACCAATTCAGGAAGCCAGACTAGGTGTTGTCAGCTGCCGATTTACAGGCTACAGGCTTATAAATAAGCAGTGACAATGATAATAGCCATGTCCCTTGCAACAACTTCTCTTCCCACTGTAGTCCAAGCAGGCACAGCCTACACGAAGGACAACACTGCTTTAAATTCTGTAGCAGTGCAGCAGTATTGCCTCCCCGCTACTGGAAGCTGCATGAAGTGGACTAACCCTGGCAGGATAAACAGGTATTTGTGTGACTTTGCATGAAGGCTAAAGGAAAAGGATAAGTGCTGATGAACTTGAATTAAGTGATGCAGCACTTTTTTTTTTTAATTGGCAAGCCATCGTTCTACTCTAATGTTATATCTGGGGCTGCAACTAACGGTTATTTTCATAAATGATTAATTGGCCGATTTTTTCAATCAATCGGATAAAAAGAAAATATCTTATTTTAGGATTTTTTTTTTTGAGTATGCAAATCCATATCATACAAGGAAACGGCAAGCCATACTGAACTACTAATTAAGCGGCCTAACATTTATCTCTGTTAAAGTCTATGAACAAAAACCTTGTAATGCCACCTAAATTCACATTGCTTTGCAGTGATATAATTAGTAACAGTCAAATGCATGTAATCACAAGGTTTATAAAAAAAATTTTAAATACTTTTTATTAACAATTTTTTTCCTTCTTGACAAAACAATACATTTAAAAATACAATTACATACCATACAAAGCAAACAAACAACCCGAGTTAATTCCATAATAAAATAAAAAAATAAAAAGTAATTTTACTTGTATTTAAACCTTCTTATACCTTGTGTTGTGCAATCAAAAGCAAATAATAAGTGCTTAAACATGTGTAGCTATCCTCTTCCCTAAAATAGGTTTACCATCCCTAGTAGTTTATAAAAAAAGGTGTTTAGTCCATATATATAAATATATACACACCCATACACACATTCATACACTTATATAAACAAACACATAAGTAACTTCCTATACGTAAGCAGCAACACCCCCCCCCCATCAAACATATACACATAGTACCTCCTGACTTTGCTCCTTGTTGTTTAATACCTCAGAAGCAACAAAGTACTTCATTCGAATATGGTGGCGGCACATACACATTGGCCAGAATGCATTGCACTCCAGCGATATTACATACTAAAAAAATGTAGTGCCCTTGAGAATCCACCTTGGCTTGTCTGCAAGAAAATGACACTGCCGATGGTATTAAGATACTAACACCCCTAGAATATGAAGAATGGAATGAGTGAAAAACATGTTTATATGTGGGTTTTGAAAGATAAGAGACATTTTCTTTGATAAGGTGTGTTTCTTGCAGACAGACCACTGGGGTTTTATATTGTAACAAGGTAGTGAACATAGCCTGTCTCTTAACAGGGTCCCCCAAACCCTCCCACATTCCACGAAATAAGATAAAATTTACCCATGATGTATAGATATAGAAAAAACTGATATTTTGAAAATTCGTATTATTGGCTCCCTCAATAAATGTTTTACCCAAATAACGTGCCATTACAACAGAAGGAGGTATTTTGCAGGAGAGTACACACATACACAATAACAAAAGACAAAACAAAAACCAACAAAAAAGAGAAAAAACCCCCATGCATACATTTTACCCAAACCAAACAAGACATTCATTACCCTCTATTACTACTACTATGTCTTCTGGCTATCCCTTTCATTCCAATAAGGGCGTATCCACTGTGGATTTCTCTAAATCCTTTCGCCCTGACCTTAAAAGCTTTGGGGAGAGAAGTCTCTAATTTCTTCTTGTACACTCTGTAAATAGGAGTAAATGAGAGAGAAAAACCAAGAAAAAAAAAATTGTACAATTATAGAACTAGTGATGTCTGTCTCACACGTCACCTCTTATGCCTTATGTGTTCTACAACTCTAATAGAACCGTGTTTTTATCAAATACTATCCATTTTATCTTCCTCCCATTACCCCCTCCCCCCCGCTATTTATCTCCCATATCCATCCCTATTTATAATTGTGCTTCAATTCACATATGTTATCACCCTAAATTAATTTACTTTATAATTGTGTGGTAACTTATCTAAGTATTCCTGTCAATACTAGGTTTACATAATATATATTCCCTACTTATATCCCTTATTCAATCCATTCCACATGTAATCATTCCAATTTATCCTGCCATGCATCCCCCAGAGTGGACCCGGAGTGGTCTGGGCCCATGTTGTTCCTCTAGGGCTCCCCTCAAATACTCCATCTTCAAGTTTCAGGTTTCCTTTCCACTCCGGTCCATCTGGGCCATGCATTTCAAAAAGACATTCCAACGATTCATGTTTAAACCATCATAAATCAATCAGTGTTAAAAAAAAAAAAGGTAAAGAAAAAATCCCCCCCATTTGCTGGCACACCCCAGTTATTCCTTATCAACCAGTGCTTCCGAAGCCACTGCTTTGTCATCGGCCCATGGCCTAAAGTGGATATTGCCCTCAGTAACATTGCAGGACACCCTCCTAAGGTAATTTCAAGAGCTTCAAGACCCCTTAAATCTAGAGTGATTGGATATGCAGATCTCCCCTTGAAGAGTAGAGAGACTAGTGGTTTTAAAGTGAGGTCAGCATGTCTTTGTACTTTAAGGGAGTGCGACAGAAGGGGACAACCATCGACTTTCATGCTCCAAGCCAAAGTTTGCTCAACAGAGAGAGCTTTTAGGGAGCTTGAGTATATATCTTTTTTTTTACTTGTTAAATGACAAGGTCAAAATCTGCATTCCAGAGATGAAAAAATTTGAGAGCCAGCAACTGACACATTGCATATGTGTCACTAATAGCAAAGGTCTCTAGTGACAATCAGGGACCAAGCACAATGGCTCCAGATTATGTAAGGAAGGGTCACATCAAACATATATATTCTTGTATAGTCATCTTCCCCTATCTCCGTATTTTCCTCTCCGCTGTAGATGATCCCCTCTTATTTGCCAGCGAGCTCCCTGGTGTCCATGGGAGCCATTGTGGTAACTTCTTACATACAGGGGCAGGCGGATGTGGCCACATATCCACTTTTATTGGAGTTAGTTCCATCTGTTTAAAGAAAGACTCCAGATCCCCCAATGTATAAAGAGTCGCTACCCGTCCATTTTTCTGAGCTCTCAAATGGAATGGGTAACCCCATCTGTACTGAAGTCCCATCTCTCTAAGTTTCTGGGTAATCGGGTGCAGTGCTCTTCGTTTGGCCAGGGTCCTTCTGGAGAGGTCAGGGAAGAGAGAGATACAGGCTCCATCAAGCTCAATATCTCCCCTTATCCTAGCTTTTTGCATTATTGTCTCCTTCTGCTGAAATGAGTGTAATCTACATATCACGTCTCTCGGTTGGGTCCGAGTCTGATTAGGGGAGTTGAAGACTCGATGAGCTCCATCCATCATGATATGTACCCTTTCTACATTGTCGAGGTAGATATTGAAAATCCCCTGGACTACTTCCAGTAGATCATTCTGGCTCTTTGCTTCTGGGATGCCTCTTAAATCGAATATTTTTACGTCTTTGGCGATCCTCGAGATCGTCTATACGTGACCACATTATAAGTTGTTGGTTATACAAGTCTCTGATGATCCCTTGTGCTTCTGTCTGTGTTTCAATCAGGGGTTGTATCACCTTCTCCACCATATCCACTCTATTATGCATACTTAATAAGTCAGATTTAAAGTCCTCCATACCTGATGTGTATAGTTCCTCAATTCGTTTAAGCCCCTCATTCAAATCCTCTTTTGTGGGAAACGTCTTTAGGTATCTTTTAAGCAAAGTTACCTCCTCTTGCTGCTTGTTGCTGCTCCCCTCTAGTAGAAGATTCCTCTTCATTCCGGTCCTGTACACATATTGGGGAGACTGTCTCACTCGTGTCCCCACTTCTCGGCTCCGGACTCTCTCTCCTCGCCATGAGGTCGGAAGGAGAGGTCGCCCCACTCGATCCTGTCTCTGTATCCGGTGATTGACAGGTGCGTGAGGTGTCGGCTTTACGAAAGAAAGACCCGATATTTGCCGACCGTTCTAACCCTTCCGTCTGCTGCAGTTCCGTCTTTCTTTTTTTTGTGTGCCTCCCCATCGGTCTATCGGGCAGTCCTACCCGGTAAGACAGCAAACACAATGTCCCAGCCGCTGATCAGCACTCCTCCTTACCCTCGGCACTCAATGTGGGATACCGTGGCAGGCACAGTCAACACAGCCGCGGACACTCGCCAGCTTGAAGCAACCTGAGTACCGAGTACTGAGTCTTGAGAGATAGCACCTGTGCTCCTTATTACGCTAAGGTGGGAGGTGGATACGGGAGCTTCAATCAATACGTCCTCACATCCTCACATCCCTGACAGCACCTGAGCAAGCCATGGTTCCATAATAGAACAAGGTTTATAATTGAAGTGAAGCCAAATTAAATCAAAATGAGAGCACAACCTGAAGATTGAACAATTTAAATCAGCTAGCACTACCTGAGTTTTTCATTAAACAAATAAAATATGCAAGGGGATTATTGTCAGAAAAGAAAAATAACAGCTATATTAAGCAATGTATATTAAAGCAGAACTAAAGTCTCACAATAAAGAACTGCTCAGAGTTAGAGTCGTTTGGCAGAAGAGACATGCAAAGTCTGCTTCACCAAAAAATGTTTCCCCCCTGGCTTGTAGCAGATTGTTGTTTCTATGTAAACTTCAAATGCATGTGTCATGCTGTTTGCATCTCTGGCTCATTCCTAGCGTGTGAAAGAATCCAAAAATTTTGCGGGGTGATAGTAAAGCAACAGTGATAGTGGTAACCAATGGCAGGAGGAACATTGCAGGACACCCTCCTTAAGTAATTTCAAGAGCTTCAAGACCCCTTAAATCTAGAGTGATTGGATATGCAGATCTCCCCTTGAAGAGTAGAGAGACTAGTGGTTTTAAAGTGAGGTCAGCATGTCTTTGTACTTTAAGGGAGTGCGACAGAAGGGGACAACCATCGACTTTCATGCTCCAAGCCAAAGTTTGCTCAACAGAGAGAGCTTTTAGGGAGCTTGAGTATATATCTTTTTTTTTACTTGTTAAATGACAAGGTCAAAATCTGCATTCCAGAGATGAAAAAATTTGAGAGCCAGCAACTGACACATTGCATATGTGTCACTAATAGCAAAGGTCTCTAGTGACAATCAGGGACCAAGCACAATGGCTCCAGATTATGTGATTATAGTCAGCTATGATCTAGAGATCAAATGCAGACTTAAGGTGCCCATACACTTTACAACCCTCGCAAGACTTTTGTCTTGCGAGGGTTGTAAAGTACCTAAGAAAACGTACGATCTGCCCATCTTGGACAGGCAGATCGTACTTGCGATCATCGCAAGCCCCCCCCCCAACCTTTAGTCTCTTAACAGACAAAAAAAAACACGTTTGCAGATAAAACACCAGCATTTTCAGGGCATGTGGAATCTGCATTGTCGTCTACATTGAGTGGCCAGATTATTATGACCACCCCATCAGTACTTCGTTGGGCCACGAGATAACTCCACGAAATAACTTCGTTGGGCCGCCTAGTGACTCCACGAGATGTTGAAAGGTGATGCGAGGAATCTGACACTGCACTGTTGCCCTTCTGTTGTCTTGTACCAGTCTTGCCACTCTCCGTTCTGCCCTAACATTGACTAGTCGCTGACGGCCACAATTCGCACGTTCAGACCCAGGTTTCGGCTGACAGTCCAGTCTTTAAACACTTTAACAATGAGCCCCTCTTGAACATTTAACGTATTCTGCTGTTTTGCTGATACTCACACCAACGCTCATCCCACGTTCAAAGGCTGTTAAATCGTGTTGTTTACCCATATCTTCAGGAAAAAATCACTTCTACTGTCGTGGTAAACAACCTGCTTCCCTATTTATAATGGTCTGGCCCTCTAGCAACTTCAGAGTGAAATTATAGCTAATTATAGCTAATTTGCCTACAAACGTCAGGTGGTCATAATAAACTGGCCACTCAGTGTATCTAACATCATAACTGTCAGATGCAATTACGTTATTGAAAGTAGCAATACATTATTTTTTTAAAGTTAAATAAGGTTTTTGGGTGTATTGTTTTACATTTCTGCAGTATTTTGACTGACGTTTATTCAGTTATGCAACGCTGTACTGAAATTAATTTTATACCATTTTTGGGGCGCAGATAGAGCTTTCTTTTGGTGGTATTTAATCACCACTGGGATTTTTATTTTTACTATATGAAGGAAAAATTACCGAAATGTAAAAAAAAAAGTTTCCCCTATATTAAATTAAAATAAATTAATATAAAACATTTATTATTACCCAATTTGGTCAAATATAAAAAACGGGGTCACGTCGTGTAAAAAGACACCAAACATGTCAAGCCTTATAATTGCGTGTGCGCACGAAACCTCAAAAAACTACAATACCCAAAATTGGCCATAGGCGACGCTTTAAAAGCTTTTACCACTCATCAGTTTAGTGTGATCAGTGATTGATGGCCATAAAATTATTGTTCTCACTCTGACATTCGCGGCGATATGTAACATGTGTAGCGCAATTGTCCGTTTCACGCTTTGGCGCATCCAACGCATATTTACGTTAAAATGTGCTTAAACGTGGGGGACTTTTTTAAAAACTTTTTTTATATGCGACTTATTTTTTTAACTCTTTTTATGTTTTTTTTACACTTAATGTTATTGCCATCACATAGGGGATAACAAAAGCCGGTAGCGGCTCTTCACATAGGACAGGTTTTTCCTGCCCGTGCGGGCAACCTGCCAATGTGAGTTTGCCATCTGTCCGGTTTTTTGCAACGGGCGGACGGCAAGTGGTTAAGCCAGAAAAATGTGCAGGTATGCAAATTAGTCATAAAGTTAAAGTGACATTAAACCCTCAGATTTTTTGTAACATAAAACAATAGTGTAATGTGTGCCTTACTGTAATCCATGGTTGTTTCCCTTCTCTTTGCTGCTCTTCCTTTTAAATCTGTATCTGTTCTCATGCTCTGCAGAACTTCTGTTTTGCAGCAGACTGCCTTGTCTCAGGAATGGATACATGGTGTCTGTGTATACGTTTCTATAGGCTTGTAACCTGAGCCATAGAAAAAATGTTTTGTTCCCTGGAGCTCCGATATAACATATATATCCCTTTATGCTTATTGGGATAGGTCATCCAGGTCATGTAACCAGGGGTAATGAGCACAAAATAATGGTAACAGTGTTCTCAAAAGAAAAGACACTGTGAAAGATGGTTACTGAACAGGCCGAGACCTTTTTCTTATAAAAGTATAAACTTTATTAGTTACAAAATCTCATATTCCGCACCTGTTACTCCATTTCTACAAAAATCTTCATAAAACAACAACGTTGTCCATAACATTCATACATGCATTCTTCCATACATACTATGCACTCACACAGATTACGGCAATTACTATCTTCAAAATTTCTAAAGTGGGAATTCTCCCAATATAACTCCATAACTCCATAATGTCCATAATTATGGACAACGTTGTTCTTTTATGAAGATTTTTGTAGAAATGGAGTAACAGGTGCGGAATATGAGATTTTGTAACTAATAAAGTTTATACTTTTATAAGAAAAAGGTCTCGGTCTGTTCAGTAACCATCTTTCACAGTGTCTTTTCTTTTGAGAACACTGTTACCATTTTTTTTTGTGCTTGTAACCTGAGCCAGCACTTCAGGAAGAGGCCCTGTGCTGAAAAGGGAAATTCTCCCCAAGCATGAGAAGACATGAGGATTTAAAAGGAAGAGCAGCAAAGAGAAGGGAAACAACCATGGATTACAGTAAGGCACACATTACAGTATTGGTTTATGTTAAAAAATCTGAGGATTTAACCACTTTCCGGCCGGCCGTTGTAAAAAAAAGTCCGCCGGGAACTTCCTGGACCTGAGCGGGCGTCTTAAGATGTCCTGCCCCACCCCCCGATCAGGCGCGCTCCCAGCGCGATCACAGCCCGGCAACTGTGCCCGCACTGTCCATTGGACAGTGCTGTTTCTATAACAAGGTATAGAGCCAGTAAAATCGGCTCTATACCTTGCGATCTAGCTGTGACAAATCACAGCTGTCACAAATGTAAACAGAGGCTGCAGTTTGCAGCCTTGTCTCTATCTCCTCTCTCACACACCTTTGGGCTGTGAGAGAGAGGAGAGAGAGAACTTCAAAGATAATATGGCCATAGCCAATTGAATTGTACATAGCCGATTGAATGGGCCATGCTCTATGTGGCTAGGATGTGAAAAAGTCTTACATGTGAGGTATCCCCATACTCGAAGGAGTAGCAGAATGTGTTTTAGGGTGTAATTCTGAGTATACCTATACTGTGTATAAGAAATATCTTATTAACTGACAACTTTGAGGGGGGAAAAAAAAAAAAAAAAACTTAATTTTTTGATAGCTTGTGCAAAAAAATTACATCTTTAAAACACCCAGCATGCATCTTATCAAACACCTTTGGGTGTTTGCTTTACAAAATGGGGTCATTTTGTGGGAGGTTCTATGGTCCTGGCACTCCAGAGTCTCCAAAAATGTAACAGGTAGACAGGAAATCAGATGAATAATTTATGCCCCTTGAAGCCCTCATGGTGCTCCTTGGAGGAAGGAGTAGCAGAATGTGTTTTAGGGTGTAATTCTGAGTATACCTATACTGTGTATAAGAAATATCTTATTAACTGACAACTTTGAGGGGGGAAAAAAAAAAAAAAAAAAAACTTAATTTTTTGATAGCTTGTGCAAAAAAATTACATCTTTAAAACACCCAGCATGCATCTTATCAAACACCTTTGGGTGTTTGCTTTACAAAATGGGGTCATTTTGTGGGAGGTTCTATGGTCCTGGCACTCCAGAGTCTCCAAAAATGTAACAGGTAGACAGGGGATCAGATGAATAATTTATGCCCCTTGAAACCCTCATGGTGCTCCTTGGAGGAAGGAGTAGCAGAATGTGTTTTGGAGTGTAATTCTGAGTATACCTATACTGTGTATAAGAAATATCTTATTAACTGACAACTTTGAGGGAAAAAAAAGAAAAAAAAAATCTTAATTTTTTGATAGCTTGTGCAAAAAAATTACATCTTTAAAACACCCAGCATGCTTTACAAAATGGGGTCATTTTGTGGGTGTTTCTACTGTCCTGGTATTTTAGGGTCTCAAGAAATGTGATAGGCAGTCAGGGCACCAGAGTTGATACATTTCCAATTATATGGTATGTATACCATTGTTCTGTAGACTGTATAACTGTAAGACATTCTAAATAATTTACACTTATTTGGATTTTTTTTACCAAAGAAATGTAGCAGAACACATTTTGGCCTAAATGTATGAAGAAAGATTATTTATTTGCAATGTTTCATTAACATAATATAAGGAAAACAGTTTTTTTGTAAAAAAAAAAAAAATCGGTATTTTTTTCTTTATATAGTAAAAAATAAAAACCCCAGTGGTGATTAAATACCACCAAAAGAAAGCTCTATGTGTCCCCAGAAAATGGTAAAAAATTAATTTCAGTACAGCGTTGCATGACAGAATAAATGTCAAAGTACCGCAGCGCTGAATACTGAAAAATGGCCTGGCCAGGAAGGGGGTGTAAACACCTGGTCTTGAAGTGGTTAATGTCACTTTAAGTAATGCATCCTGATGCTCCTAAGGTTGACCTGAGCATCTAGGTATGAATGACCTTTGGGCATGAAACAGTTAAAACAATGATTTTTTTTTCTACTCAGGTCTCTCATGTTAAGTTTAGATGATCTCCAAGTCCAACAAGAACTAAACATGCTGTTAAATGTAACTGTAAAATGACAAAATTGAATGATATTATGCGGATATGATATGCGGAGGTCTGACAAATATACCTACAGCTATAGCGACAAAGTTGCTGGTATTCCTGGATACATAATAAAAAGCTTGAATCTGTTATCCTTTCAAATATACTTCATATTTCCCTTGTATAAAAAATCACTTAACATAGCATTGCGAGATTCTTTCATTTGTTCGCCTAATACATCATCATAAAAAACCCTCTTCAGGTCTACACACAGAAACAAGTTGCATCACCTACTATGACAGAACAAATATATTCCAAATATATCACACAAATAAAAAAGGATTACTATGGAAAAAGAAAATCTTTGTATCTTAGCAACTATAATGATGTGCCGAGTTATTTAATTATGTGATGACGTCTACTCAACACAGTGCAACCACAACAGAGCTAGCTGTCCAGTTATCACCCCTGCATAAAAAACAAAAACAGCTAAGATTTGTTTTTTCTATTTCATCCTATTCATTTGATTTTAATGAGGGGGCAAGTTCCAACATTCATTTCTTGCATAGTCTTTAAAATAGAGCCGTCACCTAAACACAACAGCAAAATAAACTCACAACTGAGCATACACATCATATCTAAATTTCTACTAAATTATTAAAATTATGACTGCAATACAGCTGCATTGTTCCATCTATAATCAGCAAAGTTACATTATCATAAAAGGTGCTACTACATGCCCAGGGCGGTCATTTAGGGGGGGAAAAAAACAATGGGCAACAACCAAGCACCCACATTGTCAAGGGACCCCGGGAGCTGCCCCCTGCCCTCACTCTTTCCTGTGCATGAAGAGCTGCATCACTACAGAAGCAGAGGGTGATCTGGATGAGGAGGCGGGGTGTGCGGAGGAGCAGGATCCCGAGGTGGGAAGCTGGGACACTGTTAGAAGGCGTGGGAGGGGGAAGAGTGCTAAAGAGGTCAGCCCTCATCTGATTCACCCCAATAAACATGCCAAGTTGCATGATGTTGGGGATATTCGTTCAGGGGAGACACTGCTGGAGCACGACGCATCCTCTATCCGCAGGGGGAGTGAGTGCTCCGGCGAGGAGGGGGGCAGGATGGAGGGTCATGAAAGGCAGATCCTGGTGGTGTGAGACTCCATCATCAGCCGGACTGACAGGGTAATCTGTCATCGGAACCGTGAGCGTCGAACAGTGTGCTGCTTACCGGGGGCTCGTGTTCGACACGTTGCGGGACGAATTGACAGATTACTAGATGGGGTTGGGCACGTCCCCGCTGTCATGGTGCACATCGGCACCAATGACAAAATAGGAGGAAATTGGAGTGTCCTAAAAAAGGAGTTCAGAGACTTAGGTGCTAGGCTGAAGGAAAGGACCTCCACGGTAGTTTTCTCAGAGATACTGCCGGTGCCACGAGCCACTCCGGACAGACAGCGCAAGTTGAGGGAGCTTAACAAGTGGCTCCGGAGCTGGTGTCAGA
>NW_017307823.1:224076-274190 GCF_000935625.1 Nanorana parkeri
GGTGTTTTCTCGGAGATACTGCCGGGCCCGGGAGCCACTCCGGACAGACAGAGCGAGTTGAGGGAGCTTAACAAGTGGCTCCGGAGCTGGTGTCAGAAGGAAGGACTTGGTTTCCTGAAGAACTGGGCTGACTTCGCAGTCGGCTACCGGCTCTTCAGCCGAGACGGGCTACATCTTAATGGGGAAGGTGCAGCATTCATGGGGGGGGAAATGGTAGAAAGAATGGAGGAGCTTTTAAACTAGAAAATGGGGGGAGGGTATAAAAATAAAATTATTTAAATTATTAGAGTTAAATGTAGATAAATTAAAGGAGAACTATGAGGTCAGTGTTTTTCCCCATAGTTCTCCTTAGGGTAACGGGAGGACACAAACTAGCGTCCTCCCGTTACCCTAAGCTCAGTATACCGCGAGCTACAGCTCCCGTCCGTTCCGCCAGTAAGCGCTGGCAGATCGGAGAGAGGGGAATCCAGCCCTCCCCCTGTCACGGCAGAGAGCCGTGACAGGATCGAGAGGTGAGCGAACCTGGTATGTGTTCGCTCACCTCCAGATCTACTGTAGACATTTTTATAAACGTGTTTTAATTATTCATTCATCAATTTTTATAAAAATTTTATAAAAATGTCTGTAATGTCTGTAGGATGATTTTTAAATTTTTGATTGTAAATTTTTATTTCATCTATCAATTTTTAAACAGACTTTGATTCTGACCATATTCGTGTGTATATTGGTTTGTACTGGTTGAGCAGTCCTCTCTGGCGCTTTTTTGTGTTTTCTTCTATGTATAGCATGTATATAGGTATATGTGGGCTTAGTAACGCACTGGACTCTGGGCTTAGTAACGCACGGGACTTACCCGGGACCCTGCAGAGCACACCATAGGTCCGGTGGGCTCTGCAGGGCATCAGGTGGGCTGGTCGCTGGGGTCCCTTTCCCTGCACCTCCTACCATCTCCTCTTACCTGCTGCTGCTGGGGCCTAGCCTCCTCCACCCCCTCCCATCCCCTCTCCCCTGCCGCCCCTGGTACAGCTGGTACTCATGTAAGAGGCCCCCCAGGCTGCCCAGACCCCTCACATGGGTACCGGCCGTACCCCCTGATGGCGGTATTCTATCAAAGTTTGTGACTACGTTACAATGTGTGACACGTGAGGGGGTCATACATTTCAATGTAATCCCGCACAGTTTTTTGGCGGTGAAACGTGTGACCACCAATAGGTCAAGCATTCCAAAGCTTTCTTAGCTGTTGAGGGCAGATCGGCATCGCAAATCGTATGTGCAGAGGAACTGGTCTGCCCTGGAACAGCTGTTCGGTCCTGAAATGTCACTTCTATCTAACTCTGAGTGCGATCTCACATTCCACCCCACTCAGTCGGATAGAAGTGACATTCAGGACCGATCAGCTGTTCCAGTGCAGTTCTCCTGCACATACGATTATGCTATGCCGATCTGCCCTGAACAGCTGACAAAGCGTTAGAATTCTTCACTTTTTGCCGGTCATACATTCCACTGCCAAAAAACTGGACGGGATTACATTCCAACCTAGTCACAAACTTTGATAGAACAGCGGCCCTGTCTAATCATTTAATCAGAGAAATAGATTATAATAATAGGGAACATTACAGTGTAATGTTCCCCATTATAATCCACTTTTATAATTAAATGAAATAACAGCACACAGTGTGCAGTTACAACCCGGTGTGCACTGCGGGGGGCGGGGCATATGACACACTTCTCTCCCGCCGCCTGTTACTAGGGACGCGGCCGGGAGAGGAGGCGAGTCACAGGACCCACCCCCTTGCTGAGAAGCCCGTCGGCAGTGCGGGGCCCCGGGACTCTGCAGTGCCGCATATTCTACCGGGTGCCCAGGACCAGACCTCACTGGGCCCCCACAGCCTCAGGCCCGGGTAGTTCCGCCTCTGGACAGGGAGCCGCGGCAGAGGTATGAAAGAGCCACATGCGGCTCCGGAGCCGCGGGTTGCTGACCCCTGGCCTAGACATTTATATCTGCTACTCTCCCTAAAGCCTTCTTTTCCTCTGTTAATGTACTGTTCCAAACCTTCCTCTGGAACGACAGATCACCGCGGATTGGGTTCTCGACCCTTACCCACTCAAAATCACGTGGGGGTATAGGCTTTCCCCATATACACAACTACTATCGGGCCTGCCACCTATCCCACATCATACATTGGTCTGGACATGGACCCTATAAAAAGAGTGGGTGCAGATCGAACAGCTTCAATTAGACCAGCCGATCAGCTCTTGGCCCTGGATTAAAGGCTTTCTTCTCCCTACCCAAGTGCTCTCTCACCTCACAGCGGGCACTTCTCTGCGTCTCTTTGATGCGGTGTGTAGAAATACTGACCTTTCCTCCAACCTCAGCCCCATCACCCCGGTTCGCATGAATCCTGCCTTCCCCCCAGGCCTCCCCTCCTCGTTCTTACACTGTTGGTCCCCTGAAGAAACCCAGATCGTGGAGTTGTTTTTTGACAGCCAGGGTGGATTTTGGACCCTAGCTGACCTAAATTCTGCGAACCCTGCTGGACCTTTGCCACCATGGACCTACATGCCACTTCGCTATTTTCTCAATGCCTGTAACATTAGACAACATTTTGTACGACCTCTCACCCCGTTCAAAAAGCTCTGCGCCTCTTCCGGCAGGGTTGCACTTACGATATCAGAGACTTACTCCTTACTGACTGAGTCCTCTTCACTTCCACCTATTCCCTCTACTAATGCTTGAGAAGATGATATATCCACCACCTTAACCCCACAAGATTGGGAAAGGATGAAGGTCCTGTTGCTGACGGGCTCTTTAAATGTCCAAATTCAGGAGACCACCTGTAAACTTTGTTCAAGGTGGTACAAAACCCCTACGATACTTCACCGCATCTTCCCAGAGATCTGCCGTCCTTTGACAGTCACTATGATGAAACGCGTCAGTCGGATCTTACGGACGTTTATTGTGTGCTATACAAGTCCACAAAGGATTGTATCTGTCTAATTCCGGTGAGTGCAAAACCACAGGGGTTTTTTTTCCACACGAGGAGGGGAATCATCTGGTGAAGTTTATGCACAGATATGATTACATCAATCATTAGATGTGGAATTTTATTTGGACTTCTTATTGGGTGTTTCAGTTCTTTGGTTCACATTGCTACATGAGTGTTTTTATTTAGATAGAATGTTATACAATTGATGTCACTTTTTTTCTTCTAAGAGTTAAGCTGTAACCAATACATACTGCATTATGTGTCTATCAACTTTATGACTCGCTTGACATTAATCATCTATTTTTGAATTTCACGTTCATCACTTTAAATTGGTACTAGAATTTATCAATCTGCATTCACTAATTTATTTTTGTGTGGAATATTTTAATTCCTTGTATTTATTCATTGTCATCACCACTGTTCATTTATTTTTGTCACAATTGTGGTATTTAGATAATTTATTGGGATCACATTTATTTTTTCATTAGAATCACCAAGAGATGGTTACAACTCAACAGATCACACACCCAAGCCCTAACCAGATGAAATTTAGTTTGCTATATTGTTTGCACTTTTTTTTGTTAAGTCAGTGCAAATGATCGCATTCTATAGCCTTCAGGCACCTCCCATCTACATGCACTGAATTCAGCATCATCTCCATATCATTGCTCTGGACAGTCTTCCTGCTTATGACAATGGTGGAAAACACTTGTCTCCATTAGAATTGTCTGCAACAAGGTGATTAGAAGACAGTTGTCACAGTACAACAGGAAGGGCATAAGAAAATCAAGCTATGCTTTTTTTTTTCTTTAATGCTCTGGCAACAAGACTAAAGCCAAGTGTCTAAAAATCCAAACTCTAATGACTTGCATTTTGTTTTGAAAATGTATTTGCTAGTCTCTAGAGTACTTCGGTAGTAATGTAGTATTGGTCTGTTAGACCGAACTGCTATTCAGCCAGCCAGTTACCTAACTGCCCCTTCCTTGTTGCTGCCCAGCTGAGCCAGTGACTTTATGTATGAGTGGGAAAAGCAGCGAACATGAGGCTTGGTCTCTACCCAAGCATCATGATCAGCTTTTGATGTGTCCACATAATGACCACTGAATCTTGGTAAAGTGATTGCCATTCACTATGCAAGTCAAAAATGTACTTTCTTTCACTCTCACAGACTCTAAGTAGGGCAGTGGGCTGGGGTGGGCTCATTTTTGCAATCTTTACACTTTAATAAAAAAAGTTATCTTTATTTCAAGTTTTTCCAACGTTACAAGAAATCAACATAGAAACATATGTTTGTAAGAGCAGACAAAAAATAAAAGGATGTCAATACAAGATTCCATCGAGTTGCCATACAACCAAACAACCACAGATATAGATCATATAGATACTATTGACTGGTCCGTAAATAGGCACAGCTTCAGGAAATGGAGAGAAGAGAGACAGAGGAAAGAAAAAGGTAGGTGAAGAAGCAAAGAAGGGAGGCTAAAGGAGAGGTAAGGAAGGAAAGAGAGGTAAATAAGGTAGAGAAAAAAGAGGGAACGACCGAGAAGCCAAAAGTATGAAGATATGCGGAACCTCAAAAGCAAACCTACATGAAAAGAATGATTAAGATTTCAAACTTATAAAAACACAAAAAAAAAAAAACACAAACAGATAAAACAAAGAAAAGAGGGTCAGCTAGGATGTCCACCAGCTCAGCACTAGCAATATGTGTAAAAAGAAAAAAAAATATATTGACCAACACAATATAATGAAAACCAGGACCCAGGGTTTTCATACTCGGGTGTAGAGGTGGTTGCCCCACCGTCCCTAGTCAGAGGTCAGATCTGAGTTATGATGGATCCAAGTGGCCCACACAGCATAATATTTGGCATATCTTTCCTGACAGGTGGCAATCCATTCTTCCGAGGTCTGCTTGTCCGATACCAGTCTGCTCCGCTCCTTCTCCGCAAGGACGAATGCTGTCCTCCAGTACCGAGGAATTAAGCGCTTGAATGCATTCAGAAGATGACGAAGAGGACTATATTTATATTTGGTCATGGAGCAGGGTACTGAGTGTAGCAGGAAGGGGGCCGGGAGGAACGGCAGGTAAACTGCAAGGATAGATTCGATCCAGGCGCGGATTTCGGGAATCCCCACCATACATCTAATTATTGAGTGCCCACCATACCACAGTCGTGCCAACACAGCGGTGACACTGAGGAATAAATGCGATGCAAACTGTGGGGGGATGCGATACCACCGGGTGAGTAGTTTATAATTAGTTTCCTGAACTTTGGAGTCTATGGAAGAGGAGTGAGTAAATGTAATGATATTGTCCAACTCTGCCTCTGTGAACCTCACCCCCAAGTCCCTCTCTCATTCATGGAGGAAATAAAGGAATCCTTGAGAACCCGAGTGCAAGAGGAACTTCTACATCAAGTAGAGGGGTCTGGAGGGCGGCCTGGAGGCAGCACATAGTTTTTCAAATGGAATGAGGGTGTCAGAGGGCCTCACTGAGTTAGGCCAGGGAGTGAAAGAATTGCAATAGTTGTTTGTGCCTCCAAAAAAAAAAATCGAAAAGGAATCGAGCCCCATTTTTGACATATTTCCAGTAGCGACATCAAAGTAGTCCCTCGGAGGAATTTAGAGAAGCAAACCTCTCCATCTCTCGCACAATATCTTTGGTAGAACCGTCATCTTCAAAATATTCACACCGGCCTAACCAGGTAAAGGTATTTCTATCCCAGGACTGAAGGTCTCTTTCAACTTGTTTAAGGAGTGGCGGGTAGTTCAAGGAATACAAATGGGCAGGGTGTTGAGGTAAATAGATTCCCAAGTATATTATACCGGTGGTCGCCCACATAATGGGAAAAGTGGCTCCCAAGGTGGGGGCCTGGGCACCGGGAATGTTAACCTAATGTAAACAAAGCACAATTTAAAGCCCACCAAAATGGAGCACTGGAGGGTGATTTATGGAGTAGTTATGGGGTAAGCAGAAACATTTTGTACAAATTATGCACGTAAAATACTGATGGTCTATGGGTTCGCCAATGTATATATCAATTTTAGGAACCACAGGTAGATCAGATTAAATCTAGATGAATAATGCTTCTTCAACTGGGCATGTTGTAAAGAGTAGATGAACAGTGTATTACAGAAACTGTAGTAATGGGATTTTCCCACAGAAGTTTTTGCACCTGCTCCACCACATAAAACAGATGGACTCCGTAATAATTTGTTTCTTCTGCAATAATGAGAATCCATCAAAGGGAAACACAGTTAATTAATGTGTAATAGTAGTTATCAGGGACTAGATGTTTCACTACAAAGACTTCCAAATTAAAATGTCCCACATTGTAACTGTAGGATCTGCCGATGCTATAAATTCCACGAGCAAGAATTCTTTTTGGTCACAACTCTTCCATAAAAAATCACTTCTCATAAGATTTCTCCAGGCTGTAGATAAGTGTACCAGGGTTCAATCTTACTTTTGCCAATTCTTAGCTTATAGCTGCTTGATATCTTCTGATTTTGAAGGGAAGTAAGTTTGAGGTGGAGACAGAAATAAAGCCAAATTACTCACCTAAGCATAAAATACAAGGACTGGGGCATAGAAAAATGTCACTGAGTTCTCTGGACTGAGGATCAAAACTAATAATTTGTACTTGCAACAGAAGGCAGGAGAAGGGCTAGAGAATGGTACATGGATAAATGCCTGCAGGCAACATTAAGCACTGTGGATATTTCTGGTGGAGATTAGGAGCTGCATTTCCACAAATAAAGTTGGTGATTTAATTTTGATCAAAACTGATGCGCCCCTCACTTTTAATAAGTACAGGCATATTCCTATCCATCAAGCAGCACAATCAGGTAGGTGTCTGATTGGTCCCAATTTCATTGCAACAAGACAATGACCCTTGCATGTCTCAACATTGTCAATCAAGCTGGGAATACTTGAGACAGGTGCAAAAAGGGATAACTAAAGACTGCAGTGAAACTGATGTGAGTTCTTTAAAAGAGAACTATGGGGTAAGGGTTTTTCCCCATAGTTCTCTTTAGGGTCACGGGAAAACATATACGAACCTCCTCCCGTGACCCAAAGCTCAGTTTATCGTGAGAGCGCCGCAGCTGCGATGGATCCCGACAATACTGTCGAGATCCACCTAGCTGCATGAGTCACAGCAGCCCCTCTGCCTATCTAGAGGCACAGAGACCTCTGCCAGGTGGAACACTGAACATTAGCCAGCATTCTTTTCATAAGGGATGTGCACAGGTGCACAACCACGCAGTGGTCATTACTAAAGTCCAGACCCAGGAATGGAGATTACATCCCTCCCAATGCTCTATGAAATCTTCCAGTTCCAGGAACCCAAGAAAAATCCAGAAACCCTGGGAAGAACAGCAAAGCCAGCTCTTTCCCAGTAAAAGTTTGTGCTTTCTGGAACTGCTCAGCACCCCTGGCTGAGAATATTGCCAAAAGACACCATGGCACTGCCACAATATTATATACATACACACACACTATATATATATATATATATATATAATGTCAAAAAAGACAAAAACGCAGTATTGCAGTGTGCAATGATACCTTTTTTATTGGACTAACAAAATATATAAAAGACAAGCATAGGA
The DNA here is from genome assembly GCF_000935625.1 of Nanorana parkeri. Lineage (NCBI taxonomy): Eukaryota > Metazoa > Chordata > Amphibia > Anura > Dicroglossidae > Nanorana > Nanorana parkeri. Next base: position 231,678 of record NW_017307823.1, read on the forward strand.
TACAATTAAGCTTGGTTGTAGTGCACAGTGCTGTCAGTCTAACATGTTTAAAATATGGGAGAATAGGCATATAATTCAATGTACAGTTGCTCATTTACTATCCAGTCAGCAGGCTGCATGTGTCCTGGTCAATGTTATACTGCTTAACTGAAGTGAATATTTAGAATTTGGTTATGCCCTTTGTCTATGGGCATAGCTATGCCCTTGGTCAAAAGAGTGGATAGAGATATTTACAAGGCATTTAGCAAGTAAGAGTGCATTTAGCAGGTTACCTGAGGTCCAGCTCTAATGTATGATATGCAGATATGTATTTAGTTTGTATATCTTATGCTTCTTGTAACTTGTAAAACTCTGTTAGTATTATTAGTTTACTATGAACGGAAAATATTTACCCAATATGACAAAAAGCCTTTATGGAGACAAATGGCAATGCACTAAATTAATCAAATTTTATAAACCAATTATACTGAACATATTGCGTATAATTAAAGTGTGTCTAACCCCAACACAAAAATTGTAATATATTGCATTACCATTCCTTAGATGTGGCTGCATTGGTTTTCTTTTTTTCAGGCATATTTTCAGCTGGTAATCCTGCCAGTAATACATTTCCTGTACTAGGGTGACAATGCTCACTCACCAAACTATACTTATGAAACAGCACGGCTGTCACCATGGGAAAGTGTGTTAATACTATAGTACACCTCCTGTTTCTCATCTGAATACCATAGTGGGGAGGTGTTCCGTAGTCCACAGAGAGGATTGGGATCAATACTAACTGATGATAGTGCAGCAGAGGCAGGCAGCACAGGATTTTACGAGCTCACTAAATTTCTGGCAAGATCAACAGGTATTTTTTGGCACATATTGAAAACAGATTTTTTTAAATGCATTGAATGGTATATTTAACATACTAAAAAGTAAATAAGACAAGTTTATTGTTGGTGTTTACATACACCTTAGCCCCTTCGTGACGGGAGACGTACACTGTACATCCCGCCACAAAGTGCCTAAATGACTGGCCACGTGCACTGTACGTGACCAGTTATTTGCGGCTCTACAATGCTGATAACCGCTGAGAATCAGCGGTTATTATCCATTAATGAAAGAGTTAACGTTTTTCAGACACCCGATCCCTTTCAGGAATCCGGTGTCTGAGTGAGAGCAGAGCCGCATTTGCAGCTCTTGCCGTCACTCTGACAGCTGGTATAGATCGGGAAATCCCGATGTATACTGGCTTTTTTTTTTTTCTTTTTCTAACTTTCAGTAATAGAAACATAATGTATCTATTCCTGGAAGAATGTTTCAGTTTTCTGATCGTTGTTGGAACGATCAGAAAACCTTTAGTGACATCTAAACCTGAAATCCCGCAGGATCAGTGTCACTAAGGTTATTATTGGCTGTTCTTAAAGTGACCTTAAAGTCAAAAATGTTTTTCCCTCCCCCCAATGTTAATGTCAGCGCTTCCCTTACACGATGTTTCGTCATCCAATCTTCTTCTTTCTTGTCCTTTTCATCTGTCCCGCCAGCACTGTGGCGGGTCTCCAATCCAGTGCTGACTCCTATGGGCTTGCTGGCACTTCCTGTCCCACGGTGTCTGTATGCGGGTGCACGCGTCCACAGACTTACCTTGTGTTTCTCCTCGCGTCCCGGCCGAAAATTTGATCTGCGCATGTGCCCGCCCCAAGATGCTTTGCGGTCGCCCGACATTTTTCACATTTTCGGACGGGAGCGCGTGGGGAAGACACAGGTAAGTATTAACCCTTTTCAAATCAGGTTTTTCTTTTTTTTAAACTTTTTGCATATATCTACTGCTTGCTAGCTGTAGATATATGCAAAAACACCTGAGGCTTTAATTATCCTTTAAGTTTGAAGCGGCCTGATAATAACCAGAAATGTATTAATTTATCAAGCAGTAATAGTGAGATTAATTCACAATGACTGCTTGATATAATTAAATAAAATAAAAATGTAAACGTGTAACCATAATAATAAAATAAAGTGTAAAAAAATAAAATAAATGTAACAAATAAAAATGATATATTTAAATATATTTAAATAACTTGCCGTCACTCTGACAGCTGGTATAGATCGGGAAATCCCGATGTATACTGGCTTTTTTTTTTTTCTTTTTCTAACTTTCAGTAATAGAAACATAATGTATCTATTCCTGGAAGAATGTTTCAGTTTTCTGATCGTTGTTGGAACGATCAGAAAACCTTTAGTGACATCTAAACCTGAAATCCCGCAGGATCAGTGTCACTAAGGTTATTATTGGCTGTTCTTAAAGTGACCTTAAAGTCAAAAATGTTTTTCCCTCCCCCCAATGTTAATGTCAGCGCTTCCCTTACACGATGTTTCGTCATCCAATCTTCTTCTTTCTTGTCCTTTTCATCTGTCCCGCCAGCACTGTGGCGGGTCTCCAATCCAGTGCTGACTCCTATGGGCTTGCTGGCACTTCCTGTCCCACGGTGTCTGTATGCGGGTGCACGCGTCCACAGACTTACCTTGTGTTTCTCCTCGCGTCCCGGCCGAAAATTTGATCTGCGCATGTGCCCGCCCCAAGATGCTTTGCGGTCGCCCGACATTTTTCACATTTTCGGACGGGAGCGCGTGGGGAAGACACAGGTAAGTATTAACCCTTTTCAAATCAGGTTTTTCTTTTTTTTAAACTTTTTGCATATATCTACTGCTTGCTAGCTGTAGATATATGCAAAAACACCTGAGGCTTTAATTATCCTTTAAGTTTGAAGCGGCCTGATAATAACCAGAAATGTATTAATTTATCAAGCAGTAATAGTGAGATTAATTCACAATGACTGCTTGATATAATTAAATAAAATAAAAATGTAAACGTGTAACCATAATAATAAAATAAAGTGTAAAAAAATAAAATAAATGTAACAAATAAAAATGATATATTTAAATATATTTCTATACTATCCTTTATATAAAATTAACCCCTTAAAATGAAAATCTGCAGCTGAGCTGCAGATTTGTTTTTCACCCTTAGGGGTTAATATTTTTTAACCCCCTTATGACAGTGATGTTCAAAGTATGTCGCTGTCACTAAGTGTGACACTGTATGCCAGGTGACCACTTTTATCTTTAGCTTCTAGAGGAAAAAAGATTAAAATGTTAGGTTTTATTTTTAGGCCGAGAAGTACATGAAAAAAAATTATAAAATCCTAGGGATGTGAGGTTTTTCCAAATAAATGAATGTATTTATTGCATTTTTTTTAGCTGTGCTGTTTTTGTAAAAAATACTACAGATCAAAACTAGGGAAAAAGTGTTTTCTTTACGTTGTACCTGAGGCGTTAGGGCTATATATTTATATCACATATGTGTACCTATCTGTCCTCTAAAAAACAATATATAATATGTGTGGGAGCACTTTGTAAGAAAGTATATAACTGACGTGGAAGAATCACACAGCAAAAATGTCAAAAGTGCCTCAGTCATTTACGAACATAAACTAAAGGGGTTTACGAAGGGGTAAAGTGATTTTAAACTCAGGCGTTAGATCTTAAAATTGCATTCAAATACCTTAACTATTAACAATACTGGACTTCATTTGTGTATCTCTCAGCTGTAGATCCTCAAATCTCTGAATTCGTGCCAACACGGTCCTTTTTTGTTCCCACGGTCCCTGTCCGGTGTTGTAAAGTAGCCCCGGCTCCAAGATCACCTTCCGTGATGGACTACAATCTCACATTTAGTTTACTAATTTGTATCGAGATTGTAGTCCATCACAGGAGCGAGCTTGGAATGGTTGACTACACCAACAACACACACAGGAACCATGAGGAACAAAAGTAGCCACCCTCTAGAAGGAAGGACAGTATCAGCATGAATTCAGAGATGATTTGAGGATCTACATCTGGGAGATACAGAAATAAGATACCTTTTTGTTAATAGTTAAGCTGCTGAGTAATTTTTTAAGATTTAACGCCTGAGTTTTGTGTCACTTTAAATAAGCCCTAAAACAGGTGTTAATAAAAAAAATTTAAAAATATTCCAACATTGGGGTTCCGCCTGAGCTTTAGAAAAATCATGCAAATTTGGTACAGAGTTGCATTACATTATAAACCATAACATAACCACATCATAACCATATCAGCCATAACATTATGACCACTTGACTAATATTGACTTTTGTTACCAAAACAGCCCTGACCCGTCAAGGCATGGACTCCACTAGACCTCTGAAGGTATGCTGTGGTATTTGGCACCAAGCCATCAGTAGCAGATCCTTTAAGCCCTGGAAGTTGCATGGTGAGGTCTCCATGGATCGGACTTGTTTTTCCAGCACATCCCACAGATCCTTGATTGGATTGAGATCTTGGAGGCCAAGTCAACAGCTTAAACTCCTTTCTGTGTTCTTTAAACCATTTTTGAACAATTTCTGCAGTGTGGCAGGGCGCATTATCCTGCTTAACGAGGCCACTGCCATAACCGAATACCGTTCCCATGAAGTCTACTTGGTCAGCAACAATGTTTAGGTAAGTGGTACGTGCCAAAGTAACATGCACATGAATGGCAAGACCTAGGTTTCCCAGCAGAACATTGCCAAAAGCATCGCACTGCCTATGATGGCTTGCCTTCATCCCATAGTGAATTCTAGTGCCATCTCCCCCCCAGGTAAGCGTCACACATGCACCTGGCCATCCACATAATGAAAAAAAAGCATGATTCAGTAGACCAGGCCACATTTTTCCACTGCTCCGTGGTCCAGTTCTGATGCTCACGTGCCCATTGTAGGAGTTACTAGTGATGGACAGGCGTCAGCATTGAAACCTTGACCAATCTGCAGCTACGCAGCCCCATATGCAACTGCCATGCACTGCGTGTTTAGACACCTTTCTATTGGAACCAGTATTAACTTTTTCAACAATTTGAGTTACAGTAGCTCTTCCATTCGATCAGACTTGGCTACCCACGTGCATCAATGAGATTGGCCACCCATGACTCTGTCGCCGGTTTACCAGTTTTCCTTCCTTGGACCACTTTTGGTAGGTCCCGACCACTGCAGACCGGAAACATCCCACAAGAGCTGCAGTCTTGGAGTTGCTCTGACCCAGTTATCTAGCCATCACAATTTGCCCCTGTCAAAAGTAACTCCTGTCTTTATGCCTGCCGATTTTTTCTGCTTCCTACATGTCAACTGTAGGAAGAAAATGTTCACCTGCTGCTTAATATATCCCATCCACTTCCAGGTGCCATTGTAATGAGATAATCAGTGTTCTTCACTTCATTTCTCAGTGGTCATAATGTTATGGATGATCGGTTTATGTTAACACACTTTTAAAATGTCAGAAATCTTCAATTATCTAAACACTGTGACGCAGCAGAATACCATAACAAAACCTAGTGTTATTTTAAAAGTAAGAATAAAACAGCTGTAGTAAAAACAACTATCTCCCCATCCAAGCAAAGATTTTATAATAAACTACTGAGTAATAGTCAGCAGAAAAATGGGAAGAACCAATTACTTCAGAGTGTTTTGAATGCTTCTCTTTTCCGAATGCCTGCAACCATCTTCACCACATTGGAGAAGATTGGTGTGAGACTGGGCATAGGGAATCACCTTAAAAATGTAACTTCAGCCCCAGTAACTGCATGCACAGCCAAATGGGAGAGTGATGTTTATCTTAAAATAGGGATGGCCAAACTCTGGCCCTCCAGCTGTGGTGAAACTACAAATCCCATGAAGCATTTTTCTCCGGGAGTCATGTCAGTGGCTGTGAGAATCTTGCAAAGCCTCATGGTATTCGTAGTTCCACCACAGCTGGAGGGTCGCAGTTTGGCCATCCCTGTCTTAAAACATGGAAGCCTGTTGCCTTAATGCCCTTATCTTTGTAGAAAGAAGGAAAATATTTCTCCTTCCTCGTGATCAGTAGCATGGCCAAGTATTCTAGGTGTTGGAATTAGGTCAGAATAGACTTGTGGTGATTACCAAGCTGAAAATTCAAAGAGTCTATAGCAGCACCTGTATGCTGGTCTTTAGCTCCCTACAAGATGTAGAGCTGATCAGAAGGTTGTTGAGATATATCCAATGACTAACTTGAGTAAAACCATTAAGGTCGATCTCAAAATTAGGTCCCCCTAGGTTGCAAAGTATTATTTTATTCATGTAGATTTCATTTTAACCCCTTCACGACCCATGACCGGATAATACCATCATGGGTCCTTAAGGGGTTAAACAGATGGGACTCTCTTCAGATTTGTAGAGCCGCCGGCCGGCTTTACAGTAGAAGCGATTCTGGCGGCTCAGCTGCCTCCAGATTACTTTTACGATCTGGTAAAGTGGCAGCCCGAACCTCCCCGCCCGACACCCACGACGTGTTTCCCGGGGTCTGCTGCCCCTCCTGCGGGCCCAGGACCAGCATCTCGGGTGTCAGCGAGAAGCTGGGGAGGAGAGTGCCAAACAACCATTCGCTAATCTCCTCTCCATTCTATGGGACCAGGAGCGACGCGTATTGCATCACTTCCGGTCCCTGAGCGGTCATTGCTGGGCTCCTGAAGATCTGCACTTCAATAGCTTATTTAGAGTGTCTTTTGGACCCCCAGTATCGCCTTAAAGAGGACCTGTCACTGCCAATATGTCCCCCTATGTGATAGCAATTAAAGTTAAAAATGAATAATAATAATACAAAATTTAAGTTTTAAAAATAATAGAATTCTTTTAAAGTCCACTGCGAGCACGAGTGTCTTCACGTAAACATGCGTCAAGTGCACCTAATTACGAAAATGAAGATTGCCCTACACATGTTGGGTATCGCAACACAAGAGTGAGAGCAATAATTCAAGGGCCAATATTTACGAGCATCTCAAATCTGATGACCTGTAGGGCCTTTTAAAAGCGTCATCTATTGACTTTTTGGGGTACTGACACTTGTCTCAGTTTTACAGATGCACACAATTTTTAACCTGGGTATGTTTACTTCTTGTAATCTCATCTTTTATATTTTACCAAAAAAAGGGTTTTATATAGTGTTTTAGGGAACTTAAATTTAACTTAAGTGCATTTTTCACAAAATATTACCTTATTTGCCTGTTTCTGGCACACACAGAATTAATGTTTGAACAGGAGAAAATTGTGCTTTCTACATCAACTAGTTTTAATTGTTCCCCAAATGAGTCTGCATTCTTCAGTCAATTATGATTATACAGGATTTATATAGCGGCAACAGTTTGCGCAGCGCTTTACAATATAAGTAAGACATTACAATCACAATACAATTCAAGACAAGATGGTAAGGAGGACCCTGCACGTGAGGGCTTACAATCTTGAAATGTTCTCATCTTTGTGTGAAGCATATAACCTTGAAGCTCTTCAGCTAAATTCCTGCTTTGTAGCCTTTCTATGGTCCATATTAATATTAGTTTTGTATACGTGTATGTCTTTATATGGACAGTGAAAGGGGCGATGGTGGAGCATAAACCAATAGAATCTTTTGTTTTAACAATAAACCTTTCAATATAGAGTGAATACACTGTTTTGTGAGCTTCTGTATTCCCAAGTACTTGTCTGAAGCTGGCAGCATGATTGCATCAAGGGGAACTCTAAAATTGGACCCCTAACAGGCCTTGGTCCTTAAGGTGTTAAAAGACACACCTCTAATAATTACTGTACATCCAATGGGGGATTATGTGATCAATTTCACAGAAAAAGAGAACACCTATATTACAATTGATTTTTATGTCCGATTGCATCACTGTTTGGCTATGCATATTGTTAACATGATCCTAAAAGTGAACCTGTGCTGAAATCACGCACAATAAAGTATTTACATATTTTTAACCTGCAGTAAAAGCACTTTAAAACAAACCATTATTTCTCTCTGTATCTATAAGTATTGTGGAGAAAAAAATTCCATGTTCACAACACATGATGGACTACAAGTTCAATACAAACTAGTAAACTAAACAAGCTTGGAGTGGTGGCTAAGCTACAACACACATGGGAACCACGTGAAACAAAAGTAGCCACCCTTCAGAAGAAAGGACAGTATCAGCATGAATTCAGAGATGATTTGAGGATCTACAACTGAGTTTTAACTTCTGAGTTTAGAGTCACTTTAAAAGGTACGGTGGCAGAGTCCTGCTCTTTCTATACTACTAATAATCCATTTAATTATGTGTTACCTTTAACAAAGTACTTCTAAAACTACAGGGGAAAAAAACAGGCACATCTCTTTGTAAATTACATTTTGGCAGCATTTATTAATTTCTGGAAAAGTTACAAGAGAACAAACTAAATACACATGGTTGTTTGCAAGTAAGAATGAATGTTGTCGTCAAAAGGTTCTCTAGCTGCAGAAAAAAAATATTGCACATCTGCTCCAGAGTGTATACACAAAATGTAATTAGAGAGTACAGACAAGAAAAGATGCAAGCCCTAGATCGGCAATTCATATTCCCAATAAGGGACAAAGTCATCTTCATTTCTGTTTTGTTGAATATATTCTCTCTAGGGTTTAATCAACAATAAATGTATATTACTTTTTTTTTTTTGCAACATTTTTTACTACATTGGGCAGCTGCTCAAATAGCCATGAGCTCGAGCAACAAAAAAAATATGGAGCCGTAACGAGGGTGAAGCATGTGATCAACAACATTCTTGGAGTGATTTATTCCTCTATCTTGATGCATAATTTCAGTACCGATGTCAAAACTAAGGGGGTTATTCACTAACAAGCCAAAGGATTAAGCCAAGCCTTCAGCTAACCCTTCGACTCGCTTCGGCTGCGAGAACCCTTCGGCTCAGCCAAACCGAAGGGCTGCTGTATGGGTTATTCACAATAGCCAATGCAGCAGTGGAAGGCAACCAAAGCGCTCAGCCAATGCAGGTACAGCGGGGAGCACGGTCTGCCAAAGCAGCCCATTCTCCCCGCAATACTGTAAACCAACATGAATAAAACATTTTTTACAAAAACCTGGTGTCCCCCTTCCAAACCAGACCAGACCCTTTAGGTCTGGTAGGAATGTTAGCAGGGACCCACAATTAAAAATTAAAACAGGAATCTTCCAGGACAGCATCTGAGAGATGGTCTCCTCGCACCTGAAACAGGAAACACATCATCCACACCAAATAAAGCGACCAGTACCAGCATGCCTCAGTTATTAAAACAGAACAGAAGGATACTAAAAGCATAAAAAATACACTATATAGCCAAAAGTATTGGGATACCTGCCTTTACATGCACATAAACTTTAATGACATCCATAGTCCGTAGGGTTCAATACTGAGTTTGCCCACCCTTTGCAGCTATAACAGCTTCAACTCTTCTGGGAAGGCTGTACACAAGGTTTAGGAGTATGTCTATGAGAATGTTTGACCATTATTCTAGAAGCGCATCTGTGAGGTCAGGTACTGATGCTGGAGAAGGCCTAGCTCGCAGTCTCCGCTCTAATGCATCCCAAAGGTGTTCTATCAGGCTAAGGTCAGGACTCTGTGCAGGCCAGTCAAGTTCCTCCACCCCAAACTCGCTCATCCATGTCTTTATGAAGCTTGCTTTGAGCACAGTAATGTTGGAACAGGAAGGTGCCAAGCCCAACCCCTGAAAAAAAACCCCACACCATAATCCCCCCTCCACCAAACTTTACACTTGGCACAATGGAGTCAGGCAAGTACCGTTCTCCTGGCAACCGCCAAGCCCAAACACGTCCAGCGCATTGCCAGACAGAGAAGCGTGATTTGTCACTCCAGAGAATACGTCTCCAGTTCTCTAGGGTCCAGTGGCGGCGTGCTTTACACCACAGCATCCGACGCTTTGCATTGCACTTGGTGACGTAAGGCTAGGATGCAGCTGCTCGGCCATGGAAACCTATTCAATTAAGCTCTCAAAGCACTGTTGTTGTGCCAATCTGAAGGCCACATGAAGTTTGGAGGTCTGTAGCTATTGACTCTACAGACAATGGGCGACTTCTATGCACTGTGCGCTTCAGCATGCACTGACCCCGCTCTGTCATTTTACGTGGCCTACCACTTCGTGACTGAGTTGCTGTTGTTCCCAGTTACTTCCACTTTGTTATAATACCACTAACAGTTGAGCGTGGAATATTTAGTAGCAAGGAAATTTCACAGATGGACTTATTGCACAGGTGGCAACCTATCACCTATTGAATTCACTGAGCTCCTGAGAGCGAACCATTGTTTGTAGAAGCTGTCTGCATTCCTAGGAGCTTGACTTTGTATACCTGTGGCCATGCAGGTGATTGGAACACCTGAATCCAATGATTAGGAGGCATTCCCAATACTTTGGGCAATATAGTATATATGTACATTTCCCATGGGCGGGAACCAGGCTGTCCTGGAAGACTCCTGGAAACGAAGTTACCAGGTACCTAACTCAGTTTTTCCAAAGTCATCTTCCAGGACAGCATCTGAGAGAATAGAACCTGCACTCACATTAGTTTTGGGGTGGGCCAACTGCTTGAAGGACCTTTCTACCAAATTCTATTGGCAAACACATCTATATGGTAGTGCTTGACAAACGTATGGAAGCTAGTCCAAGTAGCTGCCCTGCAGATTTGATCTGGGGTTGCCCCTGCCCTTTCGGCTACTGATGAAGCCCAAGCCCTGGTAGAGTGTGCAGTCACATTCCCCAGAGGAACTAAATCCTGATGCCTTTAGGCTTCTGAGATAGCCAATTTTATCCATCTGGCGAATGTGTTCTTGGAGGCTCTAAGACCCTGCTTGGGTCCTGAAAAAAGGACTAATAAATTGCCTGATTTTCCCCAAAAGTTTGTCTTATCTAGGTATTATAGGAGGCATCTCCTAACATCAATACCCTTCAGCTTTTCTTCTCCTTCATTAGCTAGGTCTGGATAGAAAGAAGAGATAATTACTTCTTGAGTAAGGTGAAAAACACAAGTCACCTTAGGCAAAAACACTGTATCCAGTTTGAGAATAATTCTGTCGCTATGGATAATACAGTAGGGTTTCGTTATGGAAAATGCCTGAATCTCACTCACCCTCCTGGCTGATACAATAGCCATCGACAGAGCTACCTTAATAGTAAGCAATTTGAGCGGGCAAACTTCGTTAGGCTCAAAAGGGAGTGGTTGCCTTCCTGCTGTTAAGCAGAGTGGAGACAACTCTTTCTGAAAGACCCTTAGTTAGTAAGATTTCCCTTTCAGAAACCAGACGGCCAGGTTGAGAGTTTCCAGATGAGATTGGCGAGCTGGTCCTTGTACCAGAAGATCTGGTCTGACAGGCAGGATCCATGGTGGTTTGATGCTAAAGTTCAGTAATGTTGCGAACCATGGTCTCTTTGCCCACCATGGCACCACGAGGATAACAGTCACCTGTTCCCTTGCTACTTTCAATAAAACTTTGGGAATCAGTCTCACCAGCGGGAAAGCATAGGTCCAAGGGTGGGCAAAGGCATCTACACCTAGATCCTCATCCAGTGGACACAGAGAAAAAAAATGGTTAGCTTTCCTTTTCTTTCTGGTTGCGAATAGGCCCAGAGCTGGGTATCTCCACTTTGCTGGTTGCGAATAGGTCCACAGCTGGGTATCCCCACTTTGCTACTATCAGCTGAAAGGTTTGATTGTTTAGGGACCATTCTGACTGCAGAAGCCGCTTCCTGCTTAGGAAATCTGCTAAGGAGTTCAAGTCTCCATTTAAATGTACTGCCCAGAGGGACAATAAGTTGTCTTCTGCACAGAGTAGTATAGTCTCGGCGAGTGCTAATAGGAGGTGAGATTTCGTGCTCCCCTGTCTGATTATGTAAGTGACTGCTGTAGAATTTTCTGACAAAACTAGCACATGGGAGCCTTGGCTTAAGAGTTTGAAGTGAAATAGAGCGAGAACCATCGCATTGAGCTCTCTCATATTTGAAGATTTCTGACTCCAGGCACAGTCCCACACTCCCCGAGTCATATGCACCCCGCAATGAGCGCCCCAGGCACTGGCGTCTGTGGTGATCCTTAACTGATCTGGCCCACTCCAAAGCCTGGCTGCGGAAAGATTCCGCATCTCTAACCACCATCTGGGAGACGCCTTCACCTGATCCGGGACCAGGACGCATGAATCCATTGCTCCTGGGCCACTTCCCAATCCTGCAAAAGAAAATTCTGCAGTGGCCTTGAATGGAGCTGAGCCCATGCCACTGCAGGGATTGCGGAGGTCATTAGACACAAGGTGCATTATACTCCTGAAAGGCGCTTCTGAAGAAAGACACAGCGCTAACATTTCTGCTGCTATCATTTGTCTTTTTTCCTACTGGAGAAAAAGGCTGGATACAGATGAATCTATCTGGTATCCCACAAAAGTCACCAAACGAGCTGGATGAAGCTGGGATTTCTCCAAATTTATCAGCCAGCCCACCTTCTGTAGATGCGAGATGGCCAGACTCAAGTTCCCTTACAGAGTTTTCTGCAAATGGGCGAAGAAAAGCTGATTGTCTAAATATGGGATGACTTCTATCCCCTGATGTTGTAATGCTGTCAGTACTTCCACCAGAACCTTCATGAAGATGCTGGGTGCTGATGAGACTGAAAGAAAGAGCCTTGTATTGGTAGTGAGCAATCCCTTGAGGTCCTCGGATAGCGAACCGCAAAACCTTCTGGGACTGATCCCTGATGGGTATTTGCAGGTAAGTGTCTTTGAGGTCTATTGTGGCCAAAAACATATCAGGGGACAACAAATTCCTCACTGAGTAAATAGACTCCATGCAGAATCTTATGTATCGGACGACCTTGTTTAATGGTTTTAGATTCAGGATTTATCTGAAATTCCCTGAACTCTTCCTCCTCAAAAAAGGTGAGTAAGATCCTTGACCCAATTCTGCCTCTGGCACAGGGCAGATGACTCCCTGGTCCAGAAGATCTTGTAGAGCAGCTACAATAACCTGAGCTTTCTCTGGGTTTTTCGAGAGCTGCGTAACTAAAAATCTTACAGGAGGTGGCTTCAACAGTTCTATTCTGTAACCCGACTGAATAAGGTCCAGAATAAATTTGGACGTAATCTCTCGCCACTGTGGGAGGAATCCCCTAAGTCTCCCTCCCACCGAGGCTGAGTTGTCATTGGAAATTGGCTGGGGGTAAAGAGAAATCCGTTTTTTCCATTTCGCTTCTTGAAAGCCCAATTCCTCCCTTGCTCCTGTTTTTTCCGCTTTTTACTGGCTTGAGGGTGCTGACCTCGAAAGGTTGTTTATTCGGAAGGGGAAACCCCTTCTTTTTGTCAGCTGATCTGTCCAAGACCACTGCAAGCTCTTAGCCAAATAGCAGCTCACCTTAAAAGGTAGGCCACAAAGCTTATTCTTAATACTGCTACGTGAAGAATTAAAGCTGAAGTACGAGCAGAAAACCTGATGGCCTCCACTGAGGCGACTGCAATGTAAGCAACCGTCTTAGAGGACCTGAACGGATTCAGAAAGATGCTTTCTATTAGTATCGGACGACAAATGGGAGTGAAGTTGGGATAGCCAAACGTCCAGAGTCCTGGCTATACAGGTAGTGGCCAAAGCTGGTTTAAACCCCGCTGCTGCTGCTTCCCAGGCCTTTTTAAAAAGTGAATCAACTTTTTTTATCCATGGACTCCTTTAAGGCTCCCATGTGCTCAAAAGTCAAATCAGATTTTTTGGAAATTTTTGAAAAGGGAGGCATCTAATTTGGGGCATTTTTCCCAGATACCACAGTCCTCTTCATTAAAGGGAAATTTCCATTTTAGGTGAGGAGGAAAATGGAGCTTCCTCTCTGGATCAGCCCATTCTGCCATAATTACATCTTTTAAGGACTGTGGGTTTGGGAAAGTCCACCCTTTCTTAGATTGAAGCTCTTTGTAAACTCCATCATTAACAGAAAGTTCAGCTTGTTCTTCTTTGATACCCAAAGTGTCCAAAACAGCTTTGAGCAACTCATTTGTTTCTGAAGCCGGGAAAAGATATCCGAGCACCCCTTCTTCCCCAGACTCATCCTCCCCCTCATCCTCTGAATCAGAGGACGAATCCGCCAATAATGCTACTTTCTGAATAACCCCCTGGTCGGGGGAGACCCGAAGATGGTCTTGGAAGAGAAAGGCCAGGAGACAAGGGAGCAGACTGGTCCTGAATCACTGAGCAAAAGGACTGCAAGGTAGCTACCATTTCCTCGCTCATGCAGTCGAGTAACCCCTTGAACATCCCTGTCGATTCCTCTGCCACAAACTTCCCCAGTGTCATGATCCCCCTTAAACACTCTGTTTTATGGATCTCAGCTGCGGAATAGTGGAAGTATTCTTACGTCACTATAACTGGTAGGGACGGCTAGTCAGGCTTTAACCCCTGGCGTCACACTCAATCTGTACGGAGTGTTAGGGGTTATAGCATCATTTGCCATGATACGAGTTTAGATGGTTTGAGAGTCAAGGGTCTATTACTTCATAGACCCTCATCAGATTGTACACAGTGTACTTTATAGTATCTATGAAAATAGCCCCAGTAAGTGGAGATGGCGAATGGCAGTTCTGGAATTATCAATTGTAATAATACAGTCCCATTAGTCAGATCAATTCCCATATGATGGCATCAGCCAATGAGCAGATAAACAAGAGGCTGCTGAATCCCCTTGAGGGGGTACTTGCGGTTAGGAAGGTCCGGACAGGAGGGGTTCCGGTTGAGTGCGAGGTCCCAGAGCGTACGGGTTGGTAAGGTCGTCCAGCAGTGTTCCCAGGAGGTAGAGGTGTCGGGGGGCTGCAGGGCGCTGTGTCCATAATCGTGGAACACCGTGTCAGCCACCCGACGAGTTTAAATATCCCCCCAGCTTTGGAAGTGGGCGGAACTGAACGCTGGCCGACTTCCGCGTTCCACGCTGGAACGCATGCATCACTCCTTTTGGGGCGGAGCCGTCATTCCGCTCGCTCCGGCGCAGCGTTCCAGCGTGGGACGCAATCGGCGTCCACGGGAGCCGCGAAGGATCTTACACCCAGACAGGATTGACAAATTGGTTTCTTATATGATGAAGCTAGTTTGGCACTACAAGAAGCACACTTCTTATATGTAGGATGAGAGCCAGAAGATGAGGTCAAGGGCTTTTCTTCAGGGCTTTTGGCCTGTAAAACAAGACACACAAAAAGGTGCCACTGTTTAGCCAGGCCAAGCACTTTCATCTCAAGATATAAAAGGAAAAGACACCAGAGTGCTGTTTTAAGCCCCCATAAAGGCACACTTGCCCCAAGCTGAGACCCCATCACCAAGGGTACAGATAGGAATAGATTGATCAGACACACCCGCCTACCTTAGAGCCGGCAGCAGAGGGATCCCCCAGATCTGTGGATGCAGCAGCCACTGCGGAGTCTGCTGGCATGGTCTCTCACCAGTCCAAAGACCCGAGCTCTATGCCCCCGCTCCTTGTTGCTCCCCCTTTGCTGGTGTGGTCACAAGGTCCTCTGCCTGCTGCCCTCCTTCTGCCTTCTCAACGTCCGTCATGTAGTGCGGCCAAGCGGTGAAGAATCTCTCCTCCATCTAGGAGAAACAAGTATCCCGACACGAAGTGCGGCGCTCGTCGTCTAACGTCACATCCACCCGTCTCGCTTCTGACCACTTCCGCCCGAAGGGAAAGCGTCTGATCCTTCACCCCGCGCAAGGCCTCCCTGCTGCCCACCGCCCCCTAAGACTGATCCCGACCCCGACAAAGAGGAGCGGACTGCTCAGGTAAGCCCGCTGCCCTGCAGGGGAACCTCCAACCAGGTAAGCAGGCAGCTGGGTCCCTGCATAGAGTCATGAGGGATAAACCAGAGGGGGTAGGGTCCCCACCAACCTGATCCTCTGCAAACCACCGTCCCCATACTTCTTATAGGGGCGGCCCAGGCGGGAGAGAACACCTCCAGAGTTCCTCGCTTTAGGCAGGTTGAAAGAGGAAGGCATTCGTAGGCTGGCTGGGGAAAGACTCTGCTGGAGTTGTTACAACAGGAGGATGGTTGCAGCTCCTAAAAGAGGGAAAGCTCAGGGCGAATTTACCAAGTTAGGACAGGATGGGGACTGCCCTGTGAGCTTCTTCAGTGTCCCCAAGATCATTGACGATGTAAAACCGGGACGCCTTACGCACTAGGCCCCTGCAAATTGCAGGCAGGCCTATACAGAAAATAATAAACATTGTGATGCTCCTGTTTAGGCTGAAGGAAACACAATTAACTGAGGCATGCTGGTACTGATCACTTTTCATTTGGTGTGGATGATGTGTTTCCTGTTTCAGGTGGGAGGAGACCATCTCTCAGATGCTGCCTGGAAGGAAAAGGGAGGCGTGTCCAGCCACTGACTGTTATGGCCATGCTTTGAGGTAGCTCTGACCACCACAGCCCTATGAACGACGATTGCTCCACTACGATCGGCTCCTATCTCCCACCTGGACCAGTTTGCACTTATCCTGATCCAGACCACTGTCACTACGATGCCTAAGAGGGGTAAAGGAGGCCATAAACCTCAAAAGCTGACAGATTTCTTCCCAGCCAAGGGCAGCAAAGATGGCGTTAGCTCCATGCACCTATCTCCGACTGCCTCCCGCTCACCTCTGTCGGGCAATTCCTTGACTAACAAAGCTCTTCTCTCTGAGTAAGAGCTGCATCTTCATATGGGTGAGTCATCCCCTCCTGATTCCCCTACGAATCATAGCCCAGCCAAGAGCAAACGCTCCAAGAGCGCTGCCGGTGATAATGTTCATACATTGCAAGATGTCTCCCCCACACAGCGTTCACTGCCAGCTCTGGAGACATACCGATCCAGCTCTCAATCACCTTCCTCTGCTGACATAAAAGACATGCTTCTTTCTCTCAGATCATCTCTGCAGCAAGACATGTCTCATCCCTGTTTCCTCTCTGGAGGTCGGTGCCAAATCGCTCCCTGAATGGCACATTTCTCTCCTTGCCTTGGCTGCTCAGCCCCCTTCTACCCCGCAAAAGCTCCGTCAGGACTGGACCAGAGTCCGGTGACATCTAACACATTGGATGACCCTCTCTTCATTCTTCAAATGGCCTTTAACTGGTCCGAAGTTTCTCTGGTTGTTTTGTGCTCAACCGTTGCAGTTTTGGAACTGCTGTTTTCACCCTCTACTGTAGTTCTTAGCAGCGTATGCTGCCCATTAACCCTTTCGCTGCCAAGCCCTCCGGAACATTTTTCAAATCAGCTGGCCAAGCCATTTTTGCATTTTTTTCCTATTGATTTGCTTTTCATCTGCTGGGTTGCTAGCTTTTGTAAAAGACCCCCCAAACCATATATTTTCTGAAATCGCAGGCCCGGTAGAATAAAAAGATGGTGATACTAAATTTGTAGGCCCTGCGATAATTGCGCAAATGTTTCTCAAATTAATATTAAACTGATAAAAATACACAATTCAATTGTTAAAACACACCAAAATCAGTATCCGTGCACAAAAAAATATTTTCTGACTAAATCTAAAAAATAAAACTGTATTGAGTTAATAAATAACAAATATTAGCAAATTTGTAATTGCGCATTTTTGCGAAAGGGTAAGAAAATTACGGTACGCAAAACTAAATAAGCGACTTATGTTAAAAAAGCTCCGATCACTATGCCGCTCGGCCATTCTGAATTGCGACCAGGGTTAAAGCGTCGCCAATGACCAATTTTGGGTATTATCGTTTTTGATAATACGCAATACGTTTTTTGATACGCACGCAATTTTAAGGCTTCAAATGTTTGGTATCTTTTTACCCGACGTGGCCCTGTCTTTTATATTTTACCAAAAAATTGGGTAATAATAAATGTTTTATCATTTAATATAGGGTAAAGTTTTTTTTTTAAATTTATTTCGGTAATTTTTCCTTAATATAGTAAAAAATAAAAACCGCAGTGGTGATTAAATACCACCAAAAGAAAGCTCTATCTGTCCCTAAAAAATGGTATAAAATTAATTTCAGTACAGCGTTGCATGACGGAATAAATGTCAGTCAGTAAATGTCAGTCAAAGTACTGCAGCGCTGAATACTGAAAAATGGCCTGGATGGGAAGGGGGTTTAACACCGCGGACTTCAAGTGGTTAAAGAAACGGTCATAGTTATCCATTTAAAATGAATGGCAGTTTCATTCTATCATCCAGTAGTTTATAAGTGACAGAAGGGGAGGAGGATTGTTTATGTAACTGCTCATTTCATTTAATAGAAGCTAGAAGTTGCTCAATTGAGTTCTGCGGGACCGTTTAGCAATGGAAATGTGTACAAAAAAAACTAAATAAAAAAAAAACACAACCCCTCCCTCCCCCCACATAACATACACATATTGAGGTGTACGCCATGCACATGCGCTGCAGTGCGTTGTTAGAACGCATCGCAGTGCATGATTTTTTTAATGTATTTGTTTTCTTTTAAAAAAAAATGTAATTAACTGTGGCAGCGCATGGCAAAGCTTCGTGTCGCATTGCCATGTGTTGTGATCTTTGTGTTGCAATAAATATACGCCTGTATCATTTTATCACAACACCAACACAGCGTTAAAAAAAACAATTTAACATAAGTCGCTTATTTACAGTTTTGCGTACCGTAATTTTTCAATTTCAAATTTGCAAATATTTGTTATTTATTAACTCAATACAGTGTTATCATTTAGATTTTGTGAGAAAAAAAATTTTTGTGCGCCGATACAGATTTTAGTGTGTTTTATCAATTGAATTGTGTATTTTTATCGGTTTAATATTTGAGAAACATTTGCGCCATTATCGCAGGGCCTACACATTTAGTAGTACCATCTTTTTATTCTAACGGGCCTGCACTTTCAGAAAATATATGGTTTGGGGGTCTTTTACAAACGCTAGCAACCCAGCAGTTGAAAATCAAATCAATGGGAAAAGTTGCCGGCATCTGGAGCCTCTCATGCCTGCCTGGAGCTGCTCCAGGCAGGAATCTGTGACTCCATGGATTCCTGCTGCTGTCCCCCGCTTAAAAAAAAAATCTCCAGGGTTGGGGGGTGGGGCGGAGGAGCAAGCATCGGCTGGCGGGGAGAAGCCACAAGTTTCAGGATGGCTGAGCGGTGAGGAGAACGGAGCCGCTGTCATCCTGTCAGTTTCCAGGCTCTGTGCGTGGCTGAACGGAGGATCAATAAGTATCATTGATATTTACAGATCCTCTGTGCAGCACAAACAGCGGAGTGATCGTGTGATCACTCCAGTGTTTGTAAATAACTGGGGACACATAGGGGATTATTCACAAAGCTGCCAAAGGCAGCCGAGTGTGTAACCGACCCGAAGTGAAGTGAGCTGTTCGGCTATTCACTTCAGGCCTATACAGCTGATTTCAGCCGTACACCGACTGAAATCAGCCATACAACGGCTTGCTGCGGCTGGGTTCGGGTCGGCCGAAGTGCAGAAGGAGTTTGACTCAGCTAATCCAACATCTGGATCGGCTTAGCCGAACCTCCGGCAGGCTACTCGTTGCTGTTCGGCCTATTCTCATAGGGGCCAAACAGCAGTGAGTGAATAGCCGAATGCCGGAGAGCGCCCTTCGGCTCAGTTATTCTATTCTGCTCGGTACCTCTGTGGTACCGAGCAGAATAGAAAAAGTAGAGAAAAATGAGAAAATGATTGGGCGGAGCTAGCAGTGACAGCTAGCTCCGCCAAACTTTTTCTATTGCACGGGACCAGTTGTCATTAAAATGAGAGCTTGTCGGAACCGGCGGTCATATCAAAGCCGGCTCCGACAAGCTCTCATGACAGTCCAGGGTGCCTGGTTACTAGGTAACCAGGAGATGCTGAACTGTCATTGCACACTGAGAACCTGGCGGAGCCGCTGGGATATAATGGCGGTTTCGCCAGGTTCTCGGTGTGTAATGGCAGTCCAGCGTCCCCTGGTTACTAGGTAACCAGGAGATGCTGAACTGTCATTACACACTGAGAACCCGGCGGAGCCGCCGTGATATGGTGGCTCCGCTGGGTTCTCAGTGTGTAATGACCGTCCAGCGTCCCCTGGTTACTAGGTAACCAGGAGATGCTGAACTGTCATTACACACTGAGAACCCGGCGGAGCCGCTGTGATATCACGGCGGCTCCGCCGGGTTCTCAGTGTGTAATGACAGTTCAGCATCTCCTGGTTACCTAGTAACCAGGGGACGCTGGACGGTCATTACACACTGAGAACCCAGGGGTGCTGCCATGATATCACAGTGGCTCCGCCGTGTTCTCAGTGTAATGACACATCTGCGTCCGTGGTTAGCTGCTAACCAGGGGATGCTGATCTGTCTCTGCATTTATATAGCGCCAGAGCCAACCGCGAGATGACGGCAGGCTCCGCCAAGCTGTCAGTAGCAAGTTGTCGGCCGGCTGCTCCAGCTTCGGTTTTCACCTCGGCTTAGTTGAGCCGAAGCATATGCCTTTGGCTCGACTGAACCGCTCGGCCAACTTCGGGAGCTGTACGGGCTCAAGTGAATAGCCCGTACAGCAGCCCTTCGGTTCTACTGAACTGAAGGGGTCATGGGGCCAAAGCTAGCCGAAGGATCAGCTGAAGCTATGGCTAGATCCAAGGGGGGGCGGCAGCAGACGAGCTGGGGGAGGGGGGTCACACACCAGCACATATACCCGATCGGCTGGCTATAGAGCAGCCGATCGGCTATATGTTAAACAGCGGGTAACGGCTCTATGCAGTGCACAGGTTTTCTCTGCCCAGGCGCGCGCGCGAGCAGAAAAAAAATGCCGTCTGGAGACGGCAACCTGCTAATGCAGCAGTGCCGTCCGTCCGTTTTTTTTCAACGGGCGGAAGGCAACTGGTTAAACAATGTAAAGCTACCTCATATGCCATGTCTAACAAAGCTAACTCTTACTTAGCTAAAAAAAATTCCATGGGTAATAGGGAATATAGTCCGCATAAAATAGCTGATATTTTCAGACGCTATTGCCAAAGCTTGTGCAATCTACATAATGATCCTATCACTCCCCAACCCAATAAGGAGTCTATTTACTTCTTTTTAAACCCTCGCCACCTACCATCATTAACTTCACAACATTTGTCCACACTCTCCTCTCCTTTTACACCTGCAGAAATTCGCTCTGTCATTAATTCTCTGCCACATCACAAATCCTCAGGAGCAGATGGCTTCCCGAGTGACTACTATAAACGGTTTTTACACAACTTACTCCCATACCTCACTCATGTTTTCAATAGATTATTATTCAGGATTTATATAGCGCCAACAATTTGTGCAGCGCTTTACAAAATGGAGGAGACAGTACAGTTACAATTTGCAATACAATACAGTTTCAGTACAATAGGGTTAGGAGGGCCCTGCTCGTGAGACCTTACAATCTAGTAGGAGGGGCAAGTGATACAAAAGGTAGTAATTGTTTAGATTGAGATTTTGGAAGAAGTAAAAGGCAGTTATGTTGATATGAGATAGGCTTCCCTGAAGAGATGGGTTTGTAAGGATTGCCTAAAGGTGGGCAGCGTAGGAGATAGGCGGACATATTGGGGTAAGGAGTTCCCCAGGATGGTGGACACTCTGGAGAAGTCCTGGAGGCGAGCGTGGGAGGAGGTAATTAGTGAGCTAGATAGCAGGAGGTCTTAAGAGGAGCGGAGAGGAAGGTTTGGGTGATATCTTGAGATGAGGTCAGTGATGTAGGTTGGGGCAGAGTTGTAAATTGCTTTGTATGTTGTTAGTATTTTGAATTTTATTTGTTGGGCAATTGGGAGCAAGTGGAGGGATTGGCAGAGAGGGGCAGCAGACACTGAACGGTTGGTAAGGTGGAGCAGTCTGGCAGCAGCATTCATGATAGACTGATGGGGGGATAGCCTGCTTAGTGGTAGGCCACACGGAGGGAATTACAGTAGTCGAGGTGAGTGTGAGTGACAAGGGAGTGTATTAGAAGCTTTGTGGTCTAGTTTGTTAAAAAGGGGCGTATTTTGGAAATGTTACCGAGGTTGAGTTGGCAAGATTTGGATAGTGATTGGATGTGGGGCTGAAAGGAGAGCTCAGAGTCAAGGATTACATCGAGTACCCTGGCTTGAAGGGAAGGGTTGATCGTAGTGTTGTTGATTGTGATGGGGAAGTTGGGGAGGGAACACAGAGAGGAGGAAAAATTATAAGCTCAGTTTTTGACAGATTGAGTTTGAGGTAGTGGTGTGACATCCATGCTGAGATCTCACTGCGTAGATTTGAGATACGTGAAGAGACAGAGCGGCTGAGCTGAGGAGTGGAGAGATAGATATGGGTGTCATCGGCATAAAGATGGTATTGGAAGCCATGGGAGGCTATCGATTGACCCAGGGAAGAAGTGTAGATAGAGAATAGGAGCCCAAGGACAGGGGGACCCCCACAGAAAGAGGAAGAGGAGAGGAGGAGGTAGAATTGTAGGTGACACCGAAGGTGCGCTGAGATAGGTAAGAGGTGAACCATGACAAAGCAGTGTCTTGGAGGCCAAGGGAATGGAGTTTATGAAGGAGAAGCGGGTGGTCAACTGCGTCAAAGGCAGCGGAAAGGTCTAAAAGTATAAGTACAGAGTAGAGGCCATTGGTTTTAGCAGTTAGTAGATTGTTAGTAAGTTTTAGAAGGGCAGTTTCTGTAGAGTGTTGGGGACGAAAGCCAGATTGAAACGGGTCAAGGAGATTGCTAACTGTAAGGTGGCGGCCCAGGTGGTTGTACACCAGCTGTTCAAGAAGTTTGGAGGTAAATGGGAACAGGGAGATGGGTCTTAAGTTGTTTAGACTGGTGGGCCCCAAAGACGTTTTTTTTTAAAATGGGGGTTACCAGTGCTTGTTGTAGAGGGGTAGGGATGACACCAATAGATCTATGGAACTAGGCTCCTTCCCAGCTGAAGTGCTACGCAGTGTCATCATCACTATACCTAAACCAAACAAAGACCCATCTCTTCCCTGGTAACCACGGCCCATCTTTTTGCTAAATTCTGATTTTAAATTTTTAAATTTTTAAGCTCTCTCCAATAGACTCCTCGCTTCCCTCGCTTTTAATACACCCTGACCAGGTGGGATTTGTATATGGGAGACAACCCCTAATGGGACAAGACGGTTTCTCAATATTCTGAGACACATTTAAATAAAAAAATTCCCCACCCTCCCATTGTCCCATGCCGAAAAGGAATTTGATAGGGTACACTAGGGATACTCCAACCCTAGTCCCTTAGTATACGTCTGTGGATGCATGTCGCCTCCTTCTCATTCACCAATTGCACAAGACAAGGCTGTCCCTTAACCCCTCTTATTTTTGTACTGCTTATGGAACCACTGGCTCACCTTATTACATCCAATTCCCGCATCTCAGTTGTTACTATTAATCAAGCCACCCATAAAATTTACCTTTTCGCTGACAATATTATTCTTGTACTCACAAATCCAAAAATGTCCCTCCCTGCCGTACACCACCTTCTTAACCTCTTTAGATGTATGTCATACTATAAGCTTAATGCTGGGAAATCCCAAATTCTTGCTTTAAATGTACCACTACATATTAAGACCTACTTACAACACCAATATCTCTTCTCTTGTGAACCCACAGCAATTCTATATTTAGGCATTTCTCTCCCCAATTCCTCCTCTGCCAGCTGCAAAATTAATTACGCTCCATTGCTGCAACGCCTACCTGGAGAATTTAAAACCTTAGCTAAGGTGCATCTCTCAGTGTATGGTAGGATTGTGGCATTTAAAATGCTGGTCCTTCCTAAACTGTTATATATATTCCGAACAGTCGCTCTGATACCGCCTTCCTCTTTTTTTTTTTACTCTCTGTAAAAACAGGTCCCCCAGTTTGTTTGGCAAGGGAAGAAGGCAAGATGTGCTGCTCATATTCTTTTTTTTCTTTTGATAAATTCTTTATTGGATATTGTACAGGATATACAAATTACACATTGAGAAGATAGTATAGATAGTCAACAACGAGGCCACATCTAGGATCACATCCCACTGGTACTCAAAACAGGTATCATATATACATTCAGCGGACTTTGCTCAATCAGGGGAGAGAGTATACCATAGTCCAGTTTCAGTGACAACCCCGCTACAAGCCAATATCTAATTATTCGTTAGATAATGTCTACGTAGTAAACCGGCGTGGCTATCTTCGCCCCAACGGCAAAAAAAAAATACAAAGAGGGGAGGAGGCAGGGGGAGATGAAGGGTACAAAGGGAGGGGTGGGGGGGATGCAGAGGGGAAAGGGTAGTAAAGGGTAGAAAGGGCCCCAAGACAAGGGGGGTAGAGAGAGAAAGAAGAAAAGAAAGGAAGAAGAAACCTCCTTAGGAGCTTCCCTCTAGTAGACTCAAATATTCCTTGAGGAGGAAAATTCATCCCATTCGAACCCAGCGGAGCGGAACCTAGTCCCCATCCCCCTAAGGGAGCTTGTGAGATCTTCCATCTGCCTAATATCCTGGATTTTGCTAAACCATAGCCGGATGGTAGGGGGAGCGACCTGTCTCCACATGGCCGGTATGCACGCACTAGCCGCATTGACCAGATGGACCACCACTGAGCGCCTGTATCCTTTGAGAGATCTCTGGTTGTGATGTAGTAGAAAAAATGAGGGGGTTCTGGGAACGTCAGAGCTGGAAAACCTTTGCGTGATGGAGTGGACCTTGTCCCAGAACCTCTAGAGTGAGGGGCAGGACCAAAAAAATGTGAAGCATGCCCACAGAGGGAGAGCCGCATCTCCAACAGCAATTACTTGCATCAGGATAGATCTTATGCAATCTTTGGGGAGTGCGATACCATCGAGTAAGTATTTTGTACCCCGATTCCTGATAACGATTGCTAATAGAGGAATTCAAGGACAACAGCAGGATTCTCGAGCTCTCATCGGGGGCAAAAGTGAGCCCCAAATCCATTTCCCAAGTCGGCTAAGAAAGGTAGTGGGAGCTCACCGTCCGGGGCTAGGACCATCTGATACCACATTGAGAGGACCTACGCATTCGCGCTCGAAGTTTGTGAGAGGACGCGAGAGGTCAAGGGGACGCGGCAGGGAGGAGAGAAAGTGGGCAAGTTGAAAATGACGCCAAGTTCCCAATGGAGCCAAGATAGGATCCATGTCTAGCTCGCCGAGTTAAGGCCAGCTGGGCCCCTGGAGAAAGTGCCAGGCTCTATAGCGTTCCTTGTTACATAGGTGAGTGAATCCCGGGTCCTGCCACCCTGGGGAGAATTCCGATGAGCCAATCACCGGTAGTAGCGGGGAGGAGGAGGGGGGAGGGGAGTCTGGAGTCAAAAACAGACCTTGCAATCCTTCACGTCGAACCCAATGTTGGGTGGGAGCGAAGTGCGTGGGGAATCTTGTGGCACCATGGGAGAGTTTTGAGGGGTATTTGGGAAAAAGACTGTTCTAGAGCCACCCACGGTTTCAGCTTGTCATGTCGGCACCAATCTAGTACGCGAGTCAGGTGGGCAGCCACGTAGTAAAAATGATTATCGGGTAGAGCCAAACCCCCTGACCGCTTGGGTCGACGGAGAATGGAGTGAGGTTTCCTAGCTGGCTTCGAGCCCCACACAAATCTCGTGATCAAAGATTGTACTGAGGAGAGAAATCCCTTGGGGATCAGGATGGGCAAGGCCTGGAGGGGATAGAGCAGTCTCGGGAGGACATTTTGTTTAATGATGTTACATCTGCCAGTCCAGGAAAATGCTAAACGAGACCACCCCGAGAGATCCTCTTTGATCCTCTGAAACAAGGGTGAGAAATGTAAGGAGTGAGCGAGGGCCAAGCTTCGCGGGAGCTGGATGCCCAGGTATTTTATGGAGGTCTGGGACTAAGCAAATGGGAAATTAGTTTGGAGCCCTTGTACCTGGGAGCTAGACAGTGAAAGATTCAAGGCCTCCGATTTCTGGCCGTTAACATGAAAATTAGATAATTCCCCGTAACTGGAGAGTTCATGGAGCAGGTTCGGGAGGGATATGTCTGGTGCTGTCAGAAAGAAAAAGGAAATCATCCGCATTATGGGTCTGTCCCCCCACTTCCAATCCCCCTATGTCCGGATTTGCCCTAATCGACCAGGGCAAGGGCTCCAAGGTGAGGACAAAAATCAGAGGAGAAAGCGGGCAACCCTGGCGGGTGCCATTAGAGATCGAGAACTCCTGCGATAAAGGACCCATTGAGTTGGACCCTGGCTGACAGAGTGGAGTATAGGGACATCACCCAAGAAAGCATATGAGGACCAAGGCCCACATGTTCCGGGGTGCATCTGATGAAGGACCAGTCGACCCTGTCGAAGGCTTTTTCCGCATCTGGAGACAATAAAAAGGCCAGAGTGGCCGTCGACAGGGCCGAGTGTATGAGGTTCAGGGCCCGGGTGGTGTTGTCTCTGGCCTCCCTGGTGGGGATGAAACCCGCTTGGTCAGGGTGAATTAAACGTGTGATATAGGGAAGAAGGCGCACAGAGAGGATCTTGGAAAACAGCTTCGTATCAATGTTTAACAAGGAGATAGGGCGATAGCTCGGGCAGACTTTTGGGTCTTTCCCCGATTTCGGGATCACCGCAATATGCGCGGAGAGCGAGTCCCTCTGAAGCATCCCAGACTCCCGCACCGAGTTGAGGGCTCGCGCAAAATGCGAGGGGAGGATGGAGGCATATAGCTTGTAATAAAGCAGAGTGAAGCCGGCCGGGCCTGGGGCTTTGCCGGAGGCAGTCTGCTTCAGTGCCTCAGTGATCTCCAAGTCCGTAACTGGGCTCTCCAGTATGTCAATCACCTTGGGAGGAAGCCTAGGGAGGCCCGAAGAGGTCAAGTATGACTTCATGCGAGATAAGTGTAGCTCCTTCGCCCTCTGCGTTTCCGGTTGAGGAAGATTATATAAGGACTTTTCTGAAGAAAGGTGGAGAAGAGTACCCGATGGTGATTTCATGGCCGCTACAAAGGTCTTTGATCTCTGTTGGCGTAGGGCATGCGCCATGGACTTACTGCATTGATTACTATATTCGTAGAAATGGCGCCTACATTTGGCTAGCATTGCCTTAGCTCTCTGGGTACACAGGGAGCGCAGCGAGTCTCTACAAACTGTCAGCTGGGCCAACACAGTTTGGTCTGGGTTGCGTTTGTGACTGGTCTCTAGTAGGTGAATCTGCGACAGGAGGGAGTCAATTTGTTGAAGGCGCTGTCGCTTGACTAGGGACCCCAGCTTAATCAATGAACCCCTAATATACGCCTTATGCGCCTCCCAGATTGAGTATGGGGAGCACTCTGAGGCGGAGTTCAGAGAAAAGTATAAGCGAAGGTCATCCTCAATCTCCCCTGCGAGGGCCGGATCTTGAAGCAGAGTCTCGTTCAAGCGCCAGGTCCTGATCTCCGCCGAACCCACATCCAGCTGCACCTGGATAGGGGCGTGGTCGGATAGAGCGATATTGCCTTTAGCAGCTCCAGAGACCAGAGGGAGGATGGAATGGTGGATCAAGAATTAGACGATGCGGGTATAGATCTGCTTAGTCAGGGAGAAGAATGAGTAGTCCCTGCCCTGGGGATGAAGGACCCTCCAAACATCCAAAATTGGTGAAAGTGGAGACATCTTTTAAGCCTACGCAGCGCCGCACCTGATAGGCGAGACGTGGGCTTGGAGGAATCCATCCCAGGGTCCAACAGGAGGTTGAAATCCCCCCAATTATGAGAGCACCCTGCTTGAAGTCGTCTATCAGCAGCAATATCTTTTCCAGGAATGGTATCTGAGCTTGATTGGGAAGGTAAACGTTAACCAGGGTGACCAGCTGCGATTCTATCTTACCCTTAACAATCAGAAGGCAGCCCTCCTCCCCCACCCACATGTCTGCAAACGACCAGGGAACCCGTCCGGAAAGTACCACTGAAGCCCCCCGAGATCTCTTGTCAGGAGAAAAGCTGTGGTAGGCAACCGGGTATCTGCGATCTCTGAGCGATGGAGCACGGTCCTGGCAGAAGTGTGTTTCCTGGAGGAAGGCAATATGTGCATGTTGTCTGTGTAGGTCCTGCAGCACCATAGCTCCTTTCTCTGGGATGTTCAACCCCCTTGAACATCCCAGCGGTAAGCTGGCATTTCCAGAAAGTAGATGTAGAAGAGAGAGAAGACTCCCTGAGCGGGTCAGAAGAAAGCAAGGAGAAGAGGGAGGAGAGGAAAGAGAAGAAAGAAATCTGGGACTCCTTCGCCCTCTGCGTTTCCGGTTGAGGAAGATTATATAAGGACTTTTCTGAAGAAAGGTGGAGAAGAGTACCCGATGGTGATTTCATGGCCGCTACAAAGGTCTTTGATCTCTGTTGGCGTAGGGCATGCGCCATGGACTTACTGCATTGATTACTATATTCGTAGAAATGGCGCCTACATTTGGCTAGCATTGCCTTAGCTCTCTGGGTACACAGGGAGCGCAGCGAGTCTCTACAAACTGTCAGCTGGGCCAACACAGTTTGGTCTGGGTTGCGTTTGTGACTGGTCTCTAGTAGGTGAATCTGCGACAGGAGGGAGTCAATTTGTTGAAGGCGCTGTCGCTTGACTAGGGACCCCAGCTTAATCAATGAACCCCTAATATACGCCTTATGCGCCTCCCAGATTGAGTATGGGGAGCACTCTGAGGCGGAGTTCAGAGAAAAGTATAAGCGAAGGTCATCCTCAATCTCCCCTGCGAGGGCCGGATCTTGAAGCAGAGTCTCGTTCAAGCGCCAGGTCCTGATCTCCGCCGAACCCACATCCAGCTGCACCTGGATAGGGGCGTGGTCGGATAGAGCGATATTGCCTTTAGCAGCTCCAGAGACCAGAGGGAGGATGGAATGGTGGATCAAGAATTAGACGATGCGGGTATAGATCTGCTTAGTCAGGGAGAAGAATGAGTAGTCCCTGCCCTGGGGATGAAGGACCCTCCAAACATCCAAAATTGGTGAAAGTGGAGACATCTTTTAAGCCTACGCAGCGCCGCACCTGATAGGCGAGACGTGGGCTTGGAGGAATCCATCCCAGGGTCCAACAGGAGGTTGAAATCCCCCCAATTATGAGAGCACCCTGCTTGAAGTCGTCTATCAGCAGCAATATCTTTTCCAGGAATGGTATCTGAGCTTGATTGGGAAGGTAAACGTTAACCAGGGTGACCAGCTGCGATTCTATCTTACCCTTAACAATCAGAAGGCAGCCCTCCTCCCCCACCCACATGTCTGCAAACGACCAGGGAACCCGTCCGGAAAGTACCACTGAAGCCCCCCGAGATCTCTTGTCAGGAGAAAAGCTGTGGTAGGCAACCGGGTATCTGCGATCTCTGAGCGATGGAGCACGGTCCTGGCAGAAGTGTGTTTCCTGGAGGAAGGCAATATGTGCATGTTGTCTGTGTAGGTCCTGCAGCACCATAGCTCCTTTCTCTGGGATGTTCAACCCCCTTGAACATCCCAGCGGTAAGCTGGCATTTCCAGAAAGTAGATGTAGAAGAGAGAGAAGACTCCCTGAGCGGGTCAGAAGAAAGCAAGGAGAAGAGGGAGGAGAGGAAAGAGAAGAAAGAAATCTGGGACGTGGCCTGCAGGTTGGGAGCCTCGGTGGCCTCTGGAATGCCTCGTATACAGAGGTTATTTCTCCGCCCCCTATCCTCCATGTGGAGTTGTAGTTCAGCAAAGCGTTGGTCTGACTGTGCGGTTGCCGACTCAAGCGCTGAAAGTCTAGTGTCCATTGAGGAGCAGGGCTCTATAACCTCCACTACCTCTGTGGTCAGACCCCGAACCTCCCACCTTACCTCCCGCATGTCCCTGCGGAGCGCGGTTTCCACTCGGGTGACCATGGACCCGAAATCCTACTTGGTGGGCAAGTACTTCAGCAGGGCCCGCATCCCTGCGGGGACATCAGAAGGAAAGTCACCCGAGTCCCGGTCCGTATCTCGATCGAGGTCAGGCAGTTCGGGGTATCGCGATTCCATTGGTGAAATGCTACGTGCAGGAGAATGTCGTCTACGTGTCCTACGGGGAGAGACGGGTGCCGAGGTAGTGGGCGCCATCTTGGTGCCACCGCGGGCCGTGGAGGTTGCTGCCCGGGGGGTGAAAAATCGCTGAACGGCGTCTTCAGCAGGTACTCCTTTGTCGCCTCTGTCCTTTCGGCGTTTAGACATGCCGGATTCGGGGTCCACCCGTGGTAACTGTAAGTAGTGCAAAACGTCTGTAGGGGCCTCAGAGCTCTCTCTGTGTGCTCCTCACGCCATTTCCAGGACATGCCCCGTGCTGCTCATATTCTTCATAGGAATAGATGAGCTGGTGGTCAAGCCCTGCCAAATCTTCTCAATTATCATAGAGCGGCGCTTCTTGATCAACTTCAGTACCGATGCCATCCCTCTCCAGACAAACTGTGGGCCCACATGGAACTTTCACTTCTCAATTGTGTACCACCTACTGACTTACTATTGACCTCCCGTCTGATACCCTCTCATATCTACCTCCCCGTACCCCTCAATTAGGGCCACACTAACATAGAACTCCCTGAAAACTCATTTGCCCTCATCGCCATCTACCAATAAATATCCAAGCACCATTAACAACCTTATCACACTTTATTCCAGTACTTGACAAATTCAGGTACCCACTACCTACGGGATCTTTACTTAAATGATTCACTACTGCCCTTCACCTAATTGAACATCCTATATAATTTGCCTGCACTAGAATATTATCGTTATTTCAAATTAAACATCCCCTATCTCAATTATCCATTTCTAATCAATTATGGATTCACGAATATACCGCTATCTCTTTTCCCCTACCCCCTCACGCAAAGGTATATCGTTGTTCTATTCTTTTATAGATGATAAGCTATTGTTTGTAAAAACACCTCACATGCATAAATGGGAACGAGATATAGTGACTAATTTCTCTATTGAGCAATGGTGAAAGGCAATGTCACATTCTCGTAGAGCTACTCATTGTGCCAATCATTGGGAATGATATCAAAACATAGTTAAAAGGTGGTATCTTACTCCCTACATATTATCAAAGTTTTCTACTCGTCTAGCTCCTCAATGTTGGAGATCTTGTGGGGCAAATGGCTCCCTACCTCACATATTCTGGTACTGTAAAAAACTACGCTCATATTGGAACCAGGTCTTTTGCCTTATTTCCCAATTTTTGAGTGACCCATTCATACCATCCATCACTCCGGCACTACTACACATTAGCTTGGAAGACATTCCCCATCCCTCTAAAACTATAGTTACTCACTTTGCTCTTTGCAGTGAAACTGTTGATAACTCGTAAATGGTGAGAAACCTCCACTCCTATAATCTCAGAGATTGTCTCTTCTATGAACCTACAATGTTCTTACGGACAAACCTTTGCCTTAAGTAATACTAAATATACCTTCTTTCGGAATTGTTGGGACGAATGGTTAACTAAACCTTATTTGTTGTGATTCAAATTGTTCTGTTTTATATTCAAAAAAACATTGAGTCAGTGCCTTCTGGATAGTTTCCTTTTGTTATCATCCTCAGGTATGAACCCTACTGATAGAAGCACTGATCCATGTACGTCTGGAATTTACATTGTATTCTACTTTGTTATCATTGTATTTGTTCTGATATTTCCTGCAGATACGTTTATGTACCTTGTTGTTTTCTTGAGCACCTATATTATTTAAAATTCATTAAGTACTTAAGTACTATTGGAAAAACAGTAAAATAAAAAATGTGCAAGGTTCCCTGAAATTAAAATCAAAAAGGAAAAAAACAAAAGTATTTCATCTGACTGGAATTGTATAAATATCATGCTAGAGGACAGAATTTGAACCTTCAGTTTGTCATATAGAAATTAGCAATTATCTCACACTACAAATATTAAACAAATTGGGTCCTTCTCAAAACAGAATATAGTAGATTCTTTCAGCAGGGCCCCAACCTAACTTCAGCCAAATTCTAGGACAATTAAAGTAGCTAAGAAAAAACGTTGGCAAGGGGACTATTTTTTTTAGAAATTTAACACACAGATGTAAAAGTAGTAAACAAAGCAACCCTGTAATCTGCTCCTCTCAGCTACCTGTTCCACATTACACTGACTTAAATCAATGACTATGCCCATTTGTTTGATGTTACTATACTCATGCTTAATCCCAGTAGCCAAGCTTGAGAGCAAAAATAATGGAGGCTGAAAGGGCAATCCCTTTTCATTTTGCACACAAGGGTATGTACAAAAAAGGAAATAAAAACAAAAACAAAAACACAGACACACAAACATGGGAAAAGTGACATTTCCTATAAGGCATTCAGGCCACTAGTTCACAGCAGGCCTCAAAGCAAACACAAAACTCTCTAGCAGGAAGCAACAATTTTTACAGCCTTTCCAACTTATTATTTGAGAATTCACAAAACTATTCCCTGTAGCATTCAGACAGGAACACTTACTTCCCTTGTGTCCCTTACTATTGACACTGTAGATAAATCTGCTCTCTCCATGCAGTTCAGCCACTACCTGCAAAATATGATTCCAGCACTTTGGTTTGGTGTGCTGAGCAGCAGGAAGAGAAGTGATTTCTCTGGAGTGTTTCTAGCAAATGACACAAGAAAGAAATTCAATTTACAGGTTATACTTACCACTGCAAGCTGCAGAAAACTTTATGGAGGTTTTAATTAAGTGCATTTATAGCCTACCAATAAACTTCTCTTATTTTTATTTTCTGTTCTTTGGGCTATTATACTGTTCTGTTATACAAGTTTGATAAATACCTGTTGATTCTGCCAGAAAATCTGTCAGCTGATAATATCCTGTGCTCTCTGCCTTTTCTCTTATCAGTTACAATGTTCTTAGCGATCTCTGAGGACTACAGAACAATTCCTCCTTATGTACTGGAGTAGCGGGAGGCTTTCCAGTAATACACTTTTTGTCCTAGGGTGACATTGCTTCTCCTCCGGAGATACAGTGAAGCTGGCAGAGTGCAGAGACAATGAACCCTGCATGGCTGCTGTAGTGACTAGGTCACAAAGTAGCAATGCCATACCAGTGAAATAGGGATGTCTCGATTAGGGCTGAAACAACAAATAATCGATAATGAGAATTGTAGTCAATAATTCTAATTATTGATTAGATGAATCTGCCAATGCTTTGCTCCCCTGTTCTCCTCCCCAATGGTGTAATTTGCAGTGGTCTGTTTCCCTTTCAATCGCTACTGCTCTCCGGAGTAGAGACAGACTCGTCCACTGCCACCCATGTTCCTCCTCTGCATTCTCCAGCTCATCTGCTGTCAACCCCATGCCTCCTCTGTATTCCCCGGCTCGTCTGCAGTTTCCCCTAATTCTCTGCTGCTGCTGCCCCCCCCCCACCGGTGTCCTGGTTCCTCAGCTGCTCCCCGTGCCCCCTCTTCTGCCAGTGGTAGAAAGCCGGCGTCAAGTACCCATCCAGCAGCTGGGAACAATAGCCAGCTTGCTAGTGGCCATTTTAAATTGCAATTGCCGGCTAGCTATTGCACCCGCCCACTGCCTGTTGTCAATCAGCAGAAGAGGACTTGAAGGAGAACTTCCCTCCTCTGCTGACAGCAGGCAGTGGGCGGGTGCAATAGCCAGCCTACTATTGCAATTTAAAAAAGTCAATAGCAAGCTTGCTATTGCTGCACACACTTCCAGTACACTGCAGAAATAGTGTTACAATTATCCCCCGCTTCTTCCAATCTGTCCCACTTCCCCCAATTAAACTTGAAGTTATACAAAGTATTGCCGATATGATGCAATGACTAAAATCATTAGTCTGTATTGTTTTACAAAAAAATGTCACAAGGTACTTTAAAAAAAGTATTGGTAATTCGTATCGGCAAGTACCTAAGGGAAAGTACTTGGTCTTGAAAAAGTGGTATCGGAACATCCCTACAATGAGATACCAAACCCTGCATTTCGTGGGCTGCTAGAGTGAAAAATCCTGGATTTGGAGGTCTGACTGACACTGCCAGCAGTTGGTTGATAAAAAAAATCCTCAGCTAGCATGCCTTGATTTAGCAGGGTTGGAGAGAGAAATCACAACTCCCCAGGATACGAAGCTAAATGGAGAATGTACTACATGCTTAGGGGTGTAGCCACTAGGTGATGCTGTGTACCCTTTTTTTGCATGGTCTTCAAACCTCCAAAAGGGAACAGCTGAAGCCCACTTGTAAACCAATGAAGACCTGTATCCCCTATAAATGCTGGGGAAAGAGGGGGCCTGCCTGATAATTAAAGTGACACTAAACTCAGGAGTTAAATCCTAAAAATGCATTCATGTACCCTAACTATTGACAAAAATGTAGCTTATTTGTGCATCACTCAACTGTAGATCCTCAAATCACCTCTGAATTGGTGCCGACATCGCTGTTCCTTCTGGAGG
The DNA here is from genome assembly GCF_000935625.1 of Nanorana parkeri. Lineage (NCBI taxonomy): Eukaryota > Metazoa > Chordata > Amphibia > Anura > Dicroglossidae > Nanorana > Nanorana parkeri. The sequence continues at coordinate 265,854 of NW_017307823.1, forward strand.
GTGGCTACTTTTGTTCCCCATGGTTTCCTGTGTGTGTTGCTGGTGATTGACTACAATCTCACATTTAGTTTACTAATTTGTATTGAGATTGTAGTCTATCAGGGAGCGAGCTTGGAGCGGTGGCTACTTTACAACACCACGGGTGGACATTTTTTAAAATAAAACTACTTGATCAAGGACTAAAGCGGGGGCCCAATCTACTTGTCATGATGCAAAAAATCATTTTAACCAAAACCGTATTTAACCATGCATTAGTCAGTACAGTCAGGTGACTGCGCTGACCTTGAGTGTTTGCAATTTGTGAGCAGATACAGATAGTGCAACTGTACCAACAGAGGGGAAGGACCATTCGCCAAAAGGTAAGTATAGCGGGGGGGGGTCAGATTTGAGTGGGTAATTCCTTTTTCCCCAAGTTACTTTGAAAGTGAACGTGCCCTTTAATGCACCTTGTGCGTGTTCGAGAGTGCTGCTGCTGGCCACCACAATATGGCACACTATGCCCTAGAAGTGCATGCAGATGGCAGCGCAGCCGGGTTGGTTTAAATTTGTAAGATTTTTATTGTATTATTTTTTTACTTTATCTTTTTAATTTTTATTTTGTTTTTACTTTATCACTTTATTTTATAACTTTTTACCTTTACCAAAGGAGCCAACAAGCCACTGTGTGATAGCGTTTGGAGGAGACAGGTTCTCTTTATGGAACCTGCCACCTCCAATAAAGGAGAAAGAGCACAGCATTGTGCTGAGATCTCCTATGCAGCTGAGACAGGAAGGCTATGAGTACAGCGTTCTCCAGTCTGCCCCCCGCTCTTCATCCTGAAGTAATTTACCGTAGTCCAGGTCCAGATCATAGGAAACTGCCTCAAAGGAGGCAACCATCAGGTCCAAAATTGTCATGCAAAAGCAAATGTTCAGACGTCTCCTGAACCATAGGGTTCATACGCGGAAGCAGAGAACAAGATGGCGGGTTTCATGGCTGGACCTGCAAAAGCAAATAAAAAACAGACTGCAAAAGAGATGAGCCAGTAAGTCAATCAGTGGCTTCAGCCTTCCCCAGGCACACATCCAGGGGAGGGAAGTAAGATAGCTCCCTACCCATACAGAGGAGAGTCTGGAGGGTAGGAAACAGACAGAAAAAGGCACTCTCCAAAGCAGAGAAGCAGCCCAGGGGAAGTAGAAGCCTATAAAAGGTAATTAAAGACAACTTGCCAGCATATTAGAGGCAGAGTCTCCACCACCAGTTCCACTGACGCGTCTCCTGCGGACAGAGGACACACAAAAACAAAACAGTCAGAAGGACCTTTGCAATGTGTTTCCTTTCCCACTTAGTGGGTCTGTCCTGGAAGATGACAAAGGGAAAAACAACTAAGAATTATATCAGAATAAAATGAGTGTTAAAATAATTACAACAAAATATCAAAGATGATAAATTAAATAGAAAATCTGCCCCTATAATCCATATCCTGGTTGGGTACACAAAGAAAGAGGCTGTTCCTGATCTGTTTTTTATAACACAAAAGCCCTCACTTAGTCACATCTCTCATCTCAGTACCCTACATATTTCGCTTTCTGGTGTCCTCAAGGATGGGCTGCAAGCAAGAACCTCATTAGCATGCCTGGTGCTTGATGTTAGGTGTTTCCCTAGAGATGTTTTCCCAAGGAATAGAAAGGTTTATTGCACCCTGCCATATGTATACTTCAGCTCTTATCAGATTGTCCCTGCTCTATTGTCATTAGAGTGGAGAAGGCTATTCAACAGATGCCCTGGTCCAACTTATAATAGCACCAGCCCCTAAAGTCCAAAAAGAGGGGCCTCGCCAGGTTAATTTGTCCCTGCTGCTCTGGCATCTCTTCACATTAAACCCAGTCAGAGTTGGTCTGCTAACTGGATAAAAGTTAAGGGAGGCTAATTAGAGAATTGTAAAAGAACATGTACATAGATCATCGTGTTTAAGTAAGATACACATTGCAGAAAAAAAACTGTTAAACTGATTCATAATAATTGCATTCACTGATGAAAACATAATGCTAAATATGTTTTTTTTCATAGTTAATTTTTCTCACATCGCTGAAATACAGAAAACACTGTTAGAAGAACTTACTGTATTGACACATCCTTTGGTCTTGAATAAGCGATGTAGAATAACGCGTAGACGTATGTGTTGTTATTATGGATGCAGCTAAATTTCAGCAGCTGAAACATATCAGCCAAAAAAGCCACTTTTGGCAAAATGCCAAAAGTGCCATCCTTTGGCTGAAATTGCAGTGCATGCTTGGTTTATCTCCTCCCCTCTGACAGCGCAGCATCCAGCATGGAGGAAAGAAACTGTCACAGGAGACGGTGCGGGGGAGGAGCTGTGAGCGGCCGGCTTGTCACAAAAGGCTGGGCTCTCCTCCCGCACCGCCCCACTTAGTCTCCTGTGACAGATCAAAAGAGCGGTGTGGGGGCAGTGACAGCTGTCACAGGAGGCTGGGCCAGTGGTGCGGAGGAGCAGTCAGCTGTCACAGGACCAAGCTCTCCTCCCCGCACCACTCAGCCTCCTGCGACAGCGAGTCAGGATGGAGAGCGAGTACAAACAGTCAGCGATCAGTGATCGATGACTGCTTGTAAATAATTGAGGACATAGTAGGCTTGCTGTGTCCCCAATTATGAATGATCTACATCACTTCCTGTTCATTCATGCTTGTGGACATGGTAAGCATACTATCTCCACAAGTTCTGAATGAACAGGAACATATTTGAAAAAATTTGAAAAGGTTAAAAAAAAAAAAGTTTCGGCCTGACATTTCTTTTTATTTTCAGTTTTGTTTCGGTTTTAAAATTTTCATTTCCGTGCACCTCCAGTTGTTATATTTTAACAGATATGTATGTTAACACAATGTGAGAAATATGAAGCCTCTAAAACTAGCGCTGCAACAACTAATCAATATTATAATCGATGAGAATCGTTGGCAATGATTCTCATCATTGATGGAGAACTTTCTCCTTCAGGTCCCTCCTCTGCCGATTGACAGCAGGCAGTGGGCGGGTGCAATAGCCAGCCTGCTACTGGCTATTGCAATTTGAAATATCCAATAGCAGGCTGGCTATTGCTTCTAGCAATAAAGTTAAAAAAAAGTTTAAAAAAATAAAGTTAAATAAACTAAAATTAAAAAGACTTACAAAATGTAAAAAAGTTGAAACAAATTAAAATTAAAAATAGAAAATGTTTCTTTGGGTGTGTTAGTTTAAATAAAAGGTTGGTTATTTATTATGTTGTCTTAGAATTTTACAATTTACATTATTTTAAATCCATGAAACCAATTCAAATGTCTAATATAATACATACAAATATATATACAGGTGAAACTCGAATAATTAGAATATCGTGCAAAAGTAATTGCAGTAAGTGCTGCAAAAGGGGCCCAAACCAAGTACTGAGTACATATGCATGCTTGTACTTTTCAGAGGTCTGATATTGTTCTATGTACAATCCTTGTTTTATTGATTGCATGTAATATTCTACTTTTTTGAGGTTGTGGATTTGGGGTTCTTGGGGTTTTCATGAGCTGTAAGCCATAATCATCACAATTATGACAAATCACGGCTTGAATTATCTTGCTTTGCATGTAATGAGTCTATCTCATATATTAGTTTCACCTTTTAAGTTGCATTAGTGACATAAATTAACTTTGCACGATATTCTAATTATTCGAGTTTCACCTGTATATATATTTGTAGTCAGAGTCTGGTTACTTGGATCTGGAAGCGAGTGCGTGGCCCGAACCTGCAGCTCACTGGAGAGCCTGTCATCCGTGGCGATAGTCTCTCTCTCTGAAGTGGAACAAGAATATAACAGGCATCGACTTACAGACCTGAGGTGTGCCTTGGTCCGAGTGGTCGGTACACCAAATAAGGGGGCATACCATGAATATATGGACAGTAAAAACCGCTGGATGGTCGGGAGGGTTGCAATGCCGAGCTCAACACATCCGGAAGCCTGAGCGGGCAGCTCCTTAAGAGGGCTGAGGGAGACGCCGACTCCTCCCACAAATGCGGCTAACACATTAGCCTAAGACTTGTAGTCAGAGTTTGCTTACCTGGATCTGGAAGCGAGTGCGTGGCCCGAACCTGCAGCTCACTGGAGAGCCTGTCATCCGTGGCGATAGTCTCTCTCTCTGAAGTGGAACAAGAATATAACAGGCATCGACTTACAGACCTGAGGTGTGCCTTGGTCCGAGTGGTCGGTAGACCAAATAAGGGGGCAAAACAATCATGTAGAAATAAAGAATCTTTATTCGTGACTACACGTCAAACAGCCAAACATGAAAAAGCTTTAGCCATCTCTGCATGCGGGTTGGGAATGTATCTACTAAAGCATGCGGAATTCCACCTGCCTAGATGTTTAATGACATGGGCAGGTACCCCGTGGTGAGAGGCGGCCGATGCTGCACCAATTCGAAAGGAGTGCCCCGAGTAGTGCTTGGGATTTTCCCCTAACTGCCCGAGGAGCATGCGCACATATGACACGAATTGCTGAGAGGAGAGAGGCGAATCTGGGAAAGGCAATAAAGGCCCGTGCGGAAAAACCTGAGACTAATTGACCATGAGCCCGTCTAACACTGCAACCGGGCACCACGCATTGCCGGACGGAAACAACCTTACCCGCGTGGGTGTCCCTAATTGGTTGGTCTTGCACCGCACACGGGTAAGTATGTAAAGGTCAGTTTAGCGGCACAGGTTTCTCTTGCACAAGGTAGCTGACTTAGAGCTAGAAGATGTGAACTCGCCCGGCCTCAGAAACCCGTAGAACGCTAGATAAATAGCAGCTTTCAACGTTATGCTTTGCCTGACACCGAACTGTGAACCGTCCAGTATAATGGACATATCCCTGAACAGGTGGCTGGATATGGGCAACCTATGGCTATCTGACTGTACCCCTTCTTTCTGTATACCTTTGAGAATGGCCCAGACAGGATGTGCTGCAAACAGGGACGGCTTATCTGTATGGGCCAAGGCCAGGAAATGTTGCCCCCCTGCCAAGTATAGACGAATGGTGTTGTGGGCAAGCTTAAGATCCGAATGGCAGTAAGCTATCAATGGCAAGACAAACTCTATGCTGCCGGAGTCTCCGCCGGGGTGAATGGCCCGGAAAGCTTTGAACGTCTTCCAGGCCACTTCATACGCCTTGCGGGTATTCTTTGCAAGGGAGTTGTTAATTAACCTGGTGGCATTCAACCGATGTCTCTCTAGTCCAGCACTAGAAGCTGGAACTCGGGAACGGGCATAGGAACATCGTCCGCTTCCGGGCACTGTTGGAAGAAAACATCAAATTTAAACCTAGATAGTGCGTCGGCCACCACATTGCAAACACCCGGGATGTGCTGACATATGACGTTGAATTTGTACTGTCGGGACAGCCATGTGAGCTTGCGCAAGAAAGACATTATTGCCAGGGACTTGGATCTACCTTTATTGACTATATCTGCCGTCGCCTGGTTGTCCTTGTGAAACATGACTGTATGACATGACCAGCAGGGGCCCCATGCCCTAGCTGCCGCTACCAAGGGGTATATCTCGAAAAGTGATGACGTTTGGGAGAAGGCCCCTATACCCTCTACCTCTGTCGGCCAGTGGCTGGCGAACCAGTGTGGACAAAAATGGCAGCAAACCCTGCGGACGGCGCCGCGTCCGTAACCACCTGTGGAGATGAGTGAGAAGCCTGGGGAATGAACATGGAAATCCCGTTCCAATTACGCAGGAATTCGTCCCACATCCACAGATCGGCCTGTGCTGCCCTATCGATCAATATGACCGAATCCTGATCAGGGGCGGTAGGTAACAATGCCAGTAGCCTGGAAATGAATGCCCTGCCTTGTGGAATGATACGCATTGCGAAATTGAGCATTCCAAACAGGGACTGCAAGGACCTTCGGGTACATGCCGGGGCTACCACCAGTGCATGCATAACTTCCCTGATCCTGACCAGCTTGTCAGGTGGCAAACTGGTCTCCATGGCGACCGTATCCAGAACCACACCCAGGAAGGTCAGTGTCCTGAGAGGTCCTTCCACCTTATGTGCTGCCACCGGGACTCCGAGTGTGTTGAAAATATCAAGCAGCCTGCCCAGGTCCCTGGGCACCCTGTCGGGGGACTCTAAGAGTAAGAAGTCATCCAGGTAGTGCAGCACTCTCAGGCAATGCCCCTGTTCCTCCAACACCCAATGCAGAGTTTGAGCGAACGTGTTGAACAGCCACGGGCTGCTCTTGGACCCGAAAGTCAGCTTTGTAGCGAAGTAGTACTGCTCCCGCCACTTAACCCCATGCCACAGTGACTGCTTGATAGGCAGCAATTTAAATGCGTCGGAAATGTCTGCTTTGGACAGCCATGTCCCCTCGCCTGATGCCAAAATATGCTGTATCGCCTGATCCACTGAGGAGTATTTGAGGCCAAATTCCTCAGAAGGTATTAATGCGTTTAAGCTGGGAATGTGTGTGGAATGAGGGGCTGACAAGTCATAAATCAAAGGGAATTTATTAGAGAATTTCCCGCATACCAACCTATGTGAAAGGGGGGTTCCGAGAAGGGGCCTATCATGAAACCTTTGGACAGTTCCATTTGCAGCAAACCGTCGACGGTGGAGGGGTCGGCTAGAGCTGACCTTAGGTTTCCGCACTCATACGTTGACTGTGGCAACGTGATGAAACCCGTGTGGAAACCCTCGGAGAATCCCCCGCCCAGGAAATCCGCTAATGAGGAGTCAGGATGCAAGGACAAGAAACCGACCAGTGCTCCTACATTCACCCGGCTTAGTCATGGTGCCTGTGGGTTTCTGACTGAGCATGCGGTCTTGGGGTGGGCCCTAAAGCAAGTGGAACAAATATGCAACAACCTGCACTGGAGGTAATTGCAAGATTTATGATTAAAGTTGTTGCAAATCTGGGCTTTGCCTAGGTACTGTATTGCCCTGCCTAATTTGTCGAACTGCACGGTTGTCGACCCGGAAGGGTGAGGCAGTAAGCCCTGCTGTCTTTGTGTAGTGGCCGTGTCTAAGGGTGCAGGCGTGGGGCACCAGTCCGCCGTATGTGCTGAAGATTGACTTGAGGTGCAGACGGGTGATTTCAGACCTGCGAAATGACGGCAGAACAGTTCCGTATCGATTCTTCCCCAGTTGGCTACAAACTGAAACTGTGAAAGACCTGCCGCCACTTTGGCTGAAAAACCCCGGTGGTAATCATAAAACGCATGACCCCCATACTTATATCCCAGATCCACCACTATATGCATGTAGGCATCTAGTTCTTCCCTGCGATTGGGGCTTACAGAACATATAACGTCCCTATACATGCCAAAAGCCAGCACAAATTCAAGTACCGACAGTTTCCTGTTCAGCCTCGGGTCCCTGGCCTTTAATATGACCGACACATCCCCACACGCGTAAGCTTTGTTGTCTGAGACATCATGAGCGGCAAGTGACGCCAAGTTCACGTCCTTACCCTCTAATGTGTCTTTCTTTAAATTTACCGGGACAAAATGTGCCGGCGTGATGTTGGGAGGGGTGATGCCTATACCTGAATTGAGGCGCCCCATGGTGACAGAAGAACTGGAGGCAACCGCAGCAGTGCCGGAACTACGGCAACCTGTCTCTCCCTCCAAGGTATCTGTCCTGTGCTGGAGTTCATGCAGGGATGTTGAAATAATGTTCAAGGTGGAATGAATCTGTGTCAGCGATGTGACCACGGTCTCCATGGACACTTGCTGCGAGACCCCACTAGAGGCCGCCATAGGAAACAGCAGTCTGAATAACTCGGCCTTTCTCGCAGTAGACGAAAAGGGGATGCCCCTCTTCTGAAGCTCCAGTACGAGCTTGGGGATAGTCCACGCTCTAATGGACGGGGCGCTTCCATGCTCGGAAACCCCTGGCCGGCGTAGCCGGTAGTGATGCCATCTCTAAGCTTTCAGAGACATGAGACATGTCAGACGATCCTCACTGAAAAACATGACAGAAAAGCAGGATAACACCCCTGAACCTGACTATGACTGTAACCTTGCGTGCGACTAAGGATAGGTGTGCGTGTGTGGCCGCTAACCTGATATGATGCTTGCCATGGGTGCGGATAGTGACGCCAGGCAGCCCGATGACCTATTCGTCAGTGTAAGATGTACATGAAACGTGTCGTATGAATAAGGCCGAGGCACTACCCTGTATCCTAATCTATAACCTCGGGTCCTCCGAAGTAACGTGCAGCCTTGCTGCAACTAACTAAAATGATACTGTGTTAATGACGTGCAATCGGGGGCAGCGTGAAGCCCGTGATGTGCTTGCTAACAGTGTCCTGAACCGACATGTGTACCCG